>NC_139220.1:161279541-161534541 GCF_055691185.1 Crinia signifera | reverse complement strand
ATATGACATCACCGGCATTTCAGAGATTCTGATTGGCGGATAGTTGGGATAAATTATCCTCGCGTAGTCACTGAACCACGCCCTCTGACGAAGTCTCTGACGAAACATGTTAGGGCTTGGTCAGTGATACCCGTGCTGACTGTGTCCCGGCGCTGCCTTCTGCCTGTGTCCCCGGCCTCCGGTTTCCGAGTCCTGTCGGCGCAACCCAGCGTCTGCGAGTTCCTGTCGACCTGATGCCAGTGGAGATGCGGTTGGAGCAGATTTGCTGTGGTATTGTTTGTTTTATCATGTGGTAACCAGCCCACACTGTTCTTTTATTGGTACGAGCAATTGCTTTTATCCTTTTTAAGGAGTGTTTGTTCCTCCATAATAAATATATCGTTTACATGCACCATGGAGCGCCCCTCTGTTCTATATTTTCTCTAGATTCATACGTCCTGACCCTGGATGCTTGGTCATTTTCCAATTGAGGGAGCTGCAGTCTATATCATTGGACTTTGGTGAAACTTCTGTGGCTCTTTGTTTAAAGGGCTAACATTGCTGGACTCATTAGAGACTTGAAAATCATCAGCGCCACCTGCACTACGGTTTTTTCTATATATATATATATATATATATATATATATATATATATTATACGAGAGAAAGAAAGGCTGGCACTCAGAGGTCAATAAAACGTGCTGTATTGTGTCCAAAAGAAGACCAACGTTTCGGGGTATTAACCCCTTTGTCGAGGTGCTAGTTAGAACGGGTTCTGGGCTTTGTCCTGGGCTTCACAGTTTATAAGAAGCCACATTTGGTACTTAAGGTGTGTCTTGAGGCCCATACAAACTTAGCAATATTCAGCTGAAATTCGCTGAAAATAGCTGTTTTGAGTGTGTATGGTGTGTATGGGCCATCGATGGGAGACTAGCGATGATGCACGCTCCCGCATCATTGCTAGCAAAGTCTCCCATCTGCTGGTTTTACCAGCATGCCAGCGATGATGGATGAGTTATCATCCATCATTGCTGTGTGTGTACGGCTGCCGATGAGCTGAAAGATGAGACACGTTCAGCCCAGCTGACCACCTGCTCCCTCCCCCTGCACCCCCCCCCCCCCTCCAGGCCCTGCATATTCACCCTGCCGCCGTTCCCACGCCGCCACGCTCCGTTGCGCCCAACTCTCTGTCTGCACGGCTGTGTGTCTCTGTCTCCACACAGCCCGGCACAATGCCCCGCACAATGCTCCGCACCCCCGGACATCCCCCGGCTAGCTGCAATGCTCCACAGAGCATATACTGTACATGCCACACTAGTCACCAATGCATATTTATAAGCCAGTAAGGTACTCTTTACCTATCAAGGCGCCCATCGCGGGCATCGCGGGTACATTTATGTCTGGCCGCGACGCGACCGACGCGTTGCCCGCGATTTCCCATTGAAACCCATGTTAAACATGGAAATCGCGTTGGTCGCGTCGCGGCTGGCCATAAATGTACCCGCGATGCCCGCGACGCGATGCACCCGATTTCCCATAGCAATCAATGTTAAATGGCCCGACCGACGCGATTTTACTGTTAGATGCCTCAATGGACCCGATGTGGCCATAGGAAACAATGTTAAATGGGCCACAGAGGCCAAATAGGCAACCTTGACTGGGAAATGGCCCCCCCCAATTGTTACCGCCACCCCACGATCAACGTCAACCCGAAGCGTGGCGAGCGCAGCGAGCCCGCGAGGGGCGGCGGTACGCGTCCTCCGACCTTTTCATACCCCCACTATCCACGTCGGCGTGGAGTTGAGAATAGAATAGTGTGGCGAGCGCAGCGAGCCACCGAGCCCGAAGCGTGGCGAGCGCACGCGGATACCTTCACAGCTATACGCGTCCCCTCGCGGGCTTCACAGGTATCCGCGTCCCCTCGCGGGGCTCGCCACGCTTCGGGCTCGGTGGCTTGCTGCGCTCGCCACACTATTCTATTCTCAACTCCACGCCGACGTGGATAGTGGGGGTATGAAAAGTTAGGAGGACGCGTACCGCCGCCCCTCGCGGGCTCGCTGCGCTCGCCACGCTTCGGGTTGACGTTGATCGTGGGGTGGCGTAAACAATTGGGGGGGCCATTTCAGAGTTCAGGGTAAGTATTTGGGCTCTAAGGCCCATTTAACATTGTTTCCTATGGTAAAATCGGGTCCATTCAGCCATTTAACATGAAAATCGTGTCCATCGGGCCTTTTAACATTGATTCCTATGGCAAATCGTGGGCATCGCGTCGCGGCCATCGTGTGCACATTTATGGCCAGCCGCGACGCGACCGACGCGATGTCCATGGTTTTCAATGGGAAATCGTGGACATCGCGTCGGTCGCGTCGCGTCCGGGCATCTTTAGCCCGCATACGACGCGACCGACGCGATTTTTTACCTCACGATGCCCACGATCAAGATCGTGGGCGCCGTGCTAGGTAAAGAGTACCGCCAGTAATATATAGATTGCTGGCACATGCCAGCAATCTATATATTACTGGTACCACTGGGCACCAATGCATATTTGTAAGCCAGCAATCTATATATTACTGGTACCTATTACTGGTACCACTGGGCACCAATGTAAATTTATAAGCCAGTAATATATACATTGCATGGCACATGCCAGCAATGTATATATTACTGGCACCACTGCCCACCAATGTATAATTTTTATGGTGGCCACGTATACATTGCCGGTGCAGGCCAGCAATGAATATGTTACAGCCGCCACTGGCCACCAATGTATTTTTTCATGGAGTAACGTATACATTGCCAGCAATGCATACATTATCGCTGCCACTGGACACCAATTCAGATTTTATTATGGCAGCAATGTATACATGGCTAGCGCAGGCCAGCCATGTATACGTTACTGCCACCACTGGCCACCAATATATATTTTATTTAGGGTTACCACCCATCCGGGATTAATCCGGACATCCCGGTAATTAAGAACAGAAATGCACTGGATAAAGTGGCCCCTGCTCCCACCCTTGGTATTCAAACCCCGCCCATTATGTAAATAGCATTATAATGAAAGATTTGAAGCAGTCTTTTGTCTCCTGAAAATCTCTTGCTCTTTGGGGAAAATAGCTCAGTGTGTACGCACTAGTTTGGTGAAGTCTATTTTGGCTATGTCTTTTGAAATTAAAATCTTCTAGTGTGTATGGGCCTTTAGACTCTTAGGAATACATGTCAGAGTGCTTTGTATGGAGAATTCATGAAAAATACCTACAGTGTTTCTTTATAAATATTGTGCATTTTAAGAAAGTTGAATCACATGTGTGATTTATATTGAATTATTTGTTCTAGGTTACATGGGAAAGTAAGTAACTTTGCTTTTGTAAGATTCTAATTTTCAGTACAGTTTCCTATTGATGGGTAGGTGGGTAGATGGGTAACTGTGTGGTTATTTGGGAATGTGCAAATACCAAACTATGATTTAAAGGTACTCTTTACCTAGCACGGCGCCCATCGCGACCATCGCGACCATCGCATGCACTAAAAAACGGGTGCGATGCGATGCCCGCGATGGCCGCGATTTCCCATAAGGACCAATGTTAAAAATCAGATTGGTCGCGATTTTAGTGTTAAAAGTCAGATTGGTCGCGATTTTTACATAGGAATCAATGTTAAATGGGCCACAGAGCCCTAATAGTCCCCCTGAAGTGTGAAATGGCCCCCACAATTTTTAACGCCACCCCACGATCAACGTGAACCCGAAGCGTGGCGAGCGCAGCGAGCCCGCGAGGGGCGGCGGTACGCGTCCTCCGACCTTTTCATACCCCCACTATCCACGTCGGCGTGGAGTTGAGAATAGAATAGTGTGGCGAGCGCAGCGAGCCACCGAGCCCGAAGCGTGGCGAGCGCAGCGAGCCCCGCGAGGGGACGCGGATACCTTCACAGGTAAACGCGTCCCCTCGCGGGCTTCACAGGTGTCCGCGTCGCCACGGACACCTGTGAAGCCCGTGAGGGGACGCGTATAACTGTGAAGGTATCCGCGTCCCCTCGCGGGGCTCGCTGCGCTCGCCACGCTTCGGGCTCGGTGGCTCGCTGCGCTCGCCACACTATTCTATTCTCAACTCCACGCCGACGTGGATAGTGGGGGTATGAAAAGGTCGGAGGACGCGTACCGCCGCCCCTCGCGGGCTCGCTGCGCTCGCCACGCTTCGGGTTCACGTTGATCGTGGGGTGGCGTTAAAAATTGTGGGGGCCATTTCACACTTCAGGGGGACTATTAGGGCTCTGTGGCCCATTTAACATTGTTTCCTATGTAAAAATCGCGGGCATTGAGCCAATTAACGCTAAAATCGCGACCAATCTGACTTTTAACATTGATCCCTATGGGAAAATCGCGGGCATCGCGGGCATCGCGTCGCACCCGTTTTTGATTTACCCGCGATGCCCGCGATGCCCGCGATTTTTTACCCCCGACGCCCGCGATTGTAATAGCGGGCGCCGTGCTAGGTAAAGAGTACCGATTTAAATGCAATTAAGCGGGCCAAAATGCTGTCTGGAGGACTTGGCTTTCTCTGCTAAAGGGGGAATAAGGATTGGTTAACACATACAGTATATAAATCTATAATGATTTAAAAGAATACAAGAGAGAAAGATAATGCAGAGGAAAAAAGCACTTTATCAGCTACTGTAAATGCAAAAAACTGCACTTACTGTATGTCTATTATTATAAACAAATTAGATAAAAAGAGCAGAGTTCATAACGGCACATAATTACAGGTATAATGCGTATATAATAAACCATTTATATTAGTTATCCAATTTCTGTATAACGTGTTTCATTTATATATTGTGTTCAGTTCATGTTCATGTTCTAGGTTTCTTAGTTGTGCCAGAGTAGAATCCTCGAGTCTATTAAGGGTTGCATTTCTCACAGAGCATACACCATCTGTTACCTTTCAGAAAGGATTATGGATTAGTCCATAATGTGATCTTCAGCACCTTATATATCCAATGTATTTTACACAAATCAGCTCAATAGAATTATATCTGTGACTATGATGTAGCAATATTAGAATTTAACATTGAATAGTTTACCCTGATATCATGTTTTATAATTTAAACATGAAATATATCAAAAATAGCACTTTAGCCATCATTTAACATAAAAGAAAATGTATAAAAGATAGCAATAATGTAACATAATCAATATACAATTTGTTTCATTACTGTTAACAGAGTATTGTGGATATAAATATTATATTTAAACTAAACAAGCATACTACATAAAATAATATATATATATATATATATATATATATATATATATATATATATATATATATATATATATATATATATAGACTTCGAAATGACGCGGCACTCCAGACCATACAATCGGTGCAAAAAGACTTTATTTTCAAGCAACGTTTCAATACGTGGGTATTTTCTTCAGGCGTTATTGAAACGTTGCTTGAAAATAAAGTCTTTTTGCACCGATTGTATGGTCTGGAGTGCCGCGTCATTTCGAAGTCTATATCTACCCCTGGACGAAGGCACCTGCAAAGCTGAGTATATTCGGAGGTGTGCCCGGCATACAAACAAAGTCTATATATATATATATATATATATATATATATATATATATATATATATATATATGGGATTTGTGGTGAGGCACTCGTGGCAATTGTAATCCAGAACAAAGCTAGCCAACAGGAGATAGCAGCAACGTTTCAATTTATTACTTCAAATTTTCGTCAGGTTACACAGAAGCAAAGATAAAAACATACCTTTATAGCACACTACACCAGAGGAGTGAGGCTGAGATGCCGGGGGTTTGGGACGACGCCCACAGGACGCCATATGATGACATCACCTGTTCAGCCAGTGCACAGTGACTGGAGAGTAGAGTTACCATAGAAACGGTAAACAAAGACAACTCCTGCACTGAGGGGAAAACACCATAAATTACAAGAGAGTGTGGGAAAGGGGAGCTGGAAAAATATATATAGATGCAGGTAGCGCTATCTGCATACAATCTCAGGATGACTTTCAACAAAAATGCAGGCAGCGCTGTCTGCATGCGATCTCAGACTCACTTCACAAAGGGATGTAAGAAATGTAATAACCGCAAAAATAGATGAGAATAAATGTAACAATATCATAGTGACTCAAAACAGACAATAAAACATTATAGCGGTATATACAGAAAAGGACAGTACTAATAAAAAAAAAAAACAGACGATATAATGTTAGCAGCATCAAGTAAGAAAACATATTAGCAGCATCAAGTAAGAAAACATGTAAGGGCATAGCAGCATTAACGAAAGACAGCAAACGAAATTTGCTCATTAAGGCCTTTCGGCGCAATGTTGTTAAGGCGGTGTATCCACCGCGCTTCGCAGCGCAACAATTGGGTCCCACGGTCCCCACCACGGATATTGGGAGGCACCCAATCAATCATCCTATATCTGAGACTATGTAGAGGATGTTTATGCTCGACAAAATGTCTCGCCACAGGGTGTTCGCTGGCACCAGAAGTCAGTGCCTGGCGAATGGTACTCCTGTGCATGGTCATTCGCTCCTTGAATTTCCTGATGGTTTTGCCTATATAAGACAAACTACAAGGACAAATCAACTGGTAAATAATAAAGGAAGAATTGCAAGTTAGATAATGCCGGATTTTAAAAGCCTGTCCAGTGTGGGGGTGATTAAAGGTATCACCTGTCAAGAGAAATTGGCAAGTGGTGCATGCACATTTAAAACAGCCTTTCTTTTTATTGGCACCCAGCCATGTCGTGATTTGCGGTGCAGGGTCAAAGGAGACATTGGTTTTAACCAAAATGTCCTTTAAACTCCGACCCTTAGAATAACAGGGCATAATGCGATGCTCACCAAACGGTAGAGTCGTATCACTTTTAATCAGGGGCCAATTGCTTTTGACCATGGTGGTTGTATCAGTGGAAACAACATTATACCGGTTGACCCAGGGCATAATTTTAGACATTGTTTTGTCTTTGGGTCTAGGTTGTAATAAAGATTCACGGTTAAGTTGTAGAACTCTATTTTTACATGCCAGCAAGTCTTGGCGATTAAAGCCACGTGCCAAAAATTTATCGATGAGGGCATCGAGCTGGAGATTGCAGTTGGCTTGATCGCTATTAATGCGATAATAGCGCAACATTTGAGAATATGGCAGTGACATAACAAGACTGCGGGGGTGACAACTTGTTGGAGATAGCATGGTGTTGCGATCGGTTGTCTTGGTGTACACACTGGTGGTGATTTTACCTGAAACAAGGGTCACCTTAACGTCAAGAAAATGGACCTCCACATTTGAGGTCTCAAAGGTAAACTTAATTGCATTATTAGTAGTATTGTGTTTGGATATTAAATTATGCAATAAAGCAATATCACCTTGCCAGATGGCAAACAGGTCATCTATATACCTTTTGAATACAATAAAATGATCTGCAACCAAGGAATCAGACAAAAAAATATCAAACTCTGCAGAAAACATAAAAATGTTGGCATATGACGGAGCTACGGAGCTGCCCATTGCACAGCCCCGTAGCTGTAAATAAAAGATATTGTTGTAAATGAAAAAGTTGTTATGCAAAATTAAATCCATAAGTTCAACCAAAAAATCAATTTTCACAGAGTCAAAATCACTGTGAGAAATAAGAAAATGTCTCAAGGCAGAAAGACCCATGGAGTGTGGAATGACAGTGTACAAATTTACCACATCAATGGTGGCCAAATGGCAATCGTCGGGCAAATTGGGGAGTTGGTGGAGAATCTGTAAAAAAGTGGTGGTATCCAAAAGAAAAGTCGGTTGTGTCTTGATAAGGGGCTGCAAAATATCGTCCAGATAAGTAGCTGAAGGTTGTAACAAGGACCCACATGCCGACACAATCGGGCGTCCCGGGGGAGGGGATAAGCCCTTGTGGATTTTAGGGAGTGTGTACAGGCACGGGGTAATAGGAAAATCCGGTATTAAGATGGCTTGTATATCCTTGGAAATAATCTTGGCATCAACGCCCATCTGAAGAATGTTGGACAGTTTCTGTCGACATTGTAGAGTAGGATTAACTGTCAACTGACGATAAGTGTCGACATCAGCCAGTTGCCTCATTATTTCTGTATGATAATCGGACAGATCTTGGAGGACCACAGCCCCACCCTTGTCCGCCTGTCGAATAATGAGGTTTTTGTTATTACTTAAATTTTGTAATGCCAGCCGTTCAGATGGCATGAGATTAGGATGGACATTAGAGGAGCGTTCTATTATATCCGGTAAACCTGCATCCAGCATTCTTGAAAAAGATTTAATGCTGGCGTTGTTGGAGTAAGGTTCAAATGATGACGCTGGTGCGAACTTTTTTAATGTCGGTGGCAAAGGTGGTTTAGCTGGTTTATTGGAGCTGGGTTGGGAAGAGAAAAATTCTTGTAGTTTAATTTTTCTGACCAGTTCATGCTTCTCAATTTGCCACTGAAGATCACTAAAAGGGACAGAGGGTACGAAAGAGAGTCCATGATTAAGGAGTTTAATCTCACTTGTAGATAATTCATGGGACGAGAGATTGAAAATTATGTTCTCGGATTTGTTGGTGGGCGACCCGGACGTCCGCCTCCTCTTCCACTGCTGCCCCCTTCGGGTATGGCGCCTCTTGCGTCTGGGTTGGGACCACCTCGACCCTTCTGGGGATGCCTCCCTAAAGGGCCGGCTTTGGCACCTTTAGTTTTGCGCTGATCAACCTCACTGTTGGAGCTAGTATTATCAGCTGATGTCTCGGAATCGAATTGATCGATATTCCTCTGCGGGCGTCGTTTATTGCGACCTGTGCACTGGCTGAACAGGTGATGTCATCATATGGCGTCCTGTGGGCGTCGTCCCAAACCCCCGGCATCTCAGCCTCACTCCTCTGGTGTAGTGTGCTATAAAGGTATGTTTTTATCTTTGCTTCTGTGTAACCTGACGAAAATTTGAAGTAATAAATTGAAACGTTGCTGCTATCTCCTGTTGGCTAGCTTTGTTCTGGATTACAATTGCCACGAGTGCCTCACCACAAATCTCCTACCAATCCTCTGTGTAGGCACCGGCGCTGCTGTTTTTGCTGTTACAAGGAGTGCCAAACCCCTGTCCTCTATAATCTGCTTGCTCCCCTGCCACAAGGAGCCTGCAAGTTGAGGCACCCTGCATTTATTTGTTTGTCTCACTGCATCAGTGAGTTACCTGAGCACCGTCTGTTTTGGGATCCCCCTCCTCTTGTTCATTTTCTATTCTCACTGGGACTGGTTGCTGTGATTTCTACATTTTTTCATTGTTTTTCTATTGTGCCTCACTTATTGGATTGGGTGTACCATACACACCATCCAATATGGTTGATGAAGAGAGCATCGGACAATTTAATTTTCCTTTAGGCGATATTCATTCCCTTTCTGAGGCTGAGATTCATGCCATAATCCTGAAAGGTGGCATCAATGATGAAGAGGAATCCCTTGCAACTGATATTATATATAGGGATCTCCTGCGCCTTAAAAAGAAGGAAATTGACTATCATCTTCATGCTCTGTCGCTCAGCGACTATTATAAATCCAAAATGATCCCTCGTGGATTCCGCGTTAGGAACTGCCCGACGATCGGGCGCTACGACCCCCAGTTCTGTAAACGCTGGATCGGAACGCTTAATAAATGCTCCTTCGATTTAATGGTGCTAGTCGTGGAGCAATCATCGAAGGAGTTAGCAGCAATTAAAGAAAAAATTTCTAATTTTGAAACTATCCATCTAGCTACATTGGTAGCTGAAAAGGAAACTGATTGGTTGGAGAGGCTGAAAAGCCAATTGGCATCTTATAAAAGGGAGCTTATTCTTTTCAAAAAAGAAAAGTTGGTTAAAGTTCAAATGGACTATGACAGACATACTGTCTACAGGTGGCTGGCAGGCAACTCTGGCGAAGATTCCTCCAGAAAACCTTTCTTTCGTCGCAATAAACGACGCCCGCAGAGGAATATCGATCAATTCGATTCCGAGACATCAGCTGATAATACTAGCTCCAACAGTGAGGTTGATCAGCGCAAAACTAAAGGTGCCAAAGCCGGCCCTTTAGGGAGGCATCCCCAGAAGGGTCGAGGTGGTCCCAACCCAGACGCAAGAGGCGCCATACCCGAAGGGGGCAGCAGTGGAAGAGGAGGCGGACGTCCGGGTCGCCCACCAACAAATCCGAGAACATAATTTTCAATCTCTCGTCCCATGAATTATCTACAAGTGAGATTAAACTCCTTAATCATGGACTCTCTTTCGTACCCTCTGTCCCTTTTAGTGATCTTCAGTGGCAAATTGAGAAGCATGAACTGGTCAGAAAAATTAAACTACAAGAATTTTTCTCTTCCCAACCCAGCTCCAATAAACCAGCTAAACCACCTTTGCCACCGACATTAAAAAAGTTCGCACCAGCGTCATCATTTGAACCTTACTCCAACAACGCCAGCATTAAATCTTTTTCAAGAATGCTGGATGCAGGTTTACCGGATATAATAGAACGCTCCTCTAATGTCCATCCTAATCTCATGCCATCTGAACGGCTGGCATTACAAAATTTAAGTAATAACAAAAACCTCATTATTCGACAGGCGGACAAGGGTGGGGCTGTGGTCCTCCAGGATCTGTCCGATTATCATACAGAAATAATGAGGCAACTGGCTGATGTCGACACTTATCGTCAGTTGACAGTTAATCCTACTCTACAATGTCGACAGAAACTGTCCAACATTCTTCAGATGGGCGTTGATGCCAAGATTATTTCCAAGGATATACAAGCCATCTTAATACCGGATTTTCCTATTACCCCGTGCCTGTACACACTCCCTAAAATCCACAAGGGCTTATCCCCTCCCCCGGGACGCCCGATTGTGTCGGCATGTGGGTCCTTGTTACAACCTTCAGCTACTTATCTGGACGATATTTTGCAGCCCCTTATCAAGACACAACCGACTTTTCTTTTGGATACCACCACTTTTTTACAGATTCTCCACCAACTCCCCAATTTGCCCGACGATTGCCATTTGGCCACCATTGATGTGGTAAATTTGTACACTGTCATTCCACACTCCATGGGTCTTTCTGCCTTGAGACGTTTTCTTATTTCTCACAGTGATTTTGACTCTGTGAAAATTGATTTTTTGGTTGAACTTATGGATTTAATTTTGCATAACAACTTTTTCATTTACAACAATATCTTTTATTTACAGCTACGGGGCTGTGCAATGGGCAGCTCCGTAGCTCCGTCATATGCCAACATTTTTATGTTTTCTGCAGAGTTTGATATTTTTTTGTCTGATTCCTTGGTTGCAGATCATTTTATTGTATTCAAAAGGTATATAGATGACCTGTTTGCCATCTGGCAAGGTGATATTGCTTTATTGCATAATTTAATATCCAAACACAATACTACTAATAATGCAATTAAGTTTACCTTTGAGACCTCAAATGTGGAGGTCCATTTTCTTGACGTTAAGGTGACCCTTGTTTCAGGTAAAATCACCACCAGTGTGTACACCAAGACAACCGATCGCAACACCATGCTATCTCCAACAAGTTGTCACCCCCGCAGTCTTGTTATGTCACTGCCATATTCTCAAATGTTGCGCTATTATCGCATTAATAGCGATCAAGCCAACTGCAATCTCCAGCTCGATGCCCTCATCGATAAATTTTTGGCACGTGGCTTTAATCGCCAAGACTTGCTGGCATGTAAAAATAGAGTTCTACAACTTAACCGTGAATCTTTATTACAACCTAGACCCAAAGACAAAACAATGTCTAAAATTATGCCCTGGGTCAACCGGTATAATGTTGTTTCCACTGATACAACCACCATGGTCAAAAGCAATTGGCCCCTGATTAAAAGTGATACGACTCTACCGTTTGGTGAGCATCGCATTATGCCCTGTTATTCTAAGGGTCGGAGTTTAAAGGACATTTTGGTTAAAACCAATGTCTCCTTTGACCCTGCACCGCAAATCACGACATGGCTGGGTGCCAATAAAAAGAAAGGCTGTTTTAAATGTGCATGCACCACTTGCCAATTTCTCTTGACAGGTGATACCTTTAATCACCCCCACACTGGACAGGCTTTTAAAATCCGGCATTATCTAACTTGCAATTCTTCCTTTATTATTTACCAGTTGATTTGTCCTTGTAGTTTGTCTTATATAGGCAAAACCATCAGGAAATTCAAGGAGCGAATGACCATGCACAGGAGTACCATTCGCCAGGCACTGACTTCTGGTGCCAGCGAACACCCTGTGGCGAGACATTTTGTCGAGCATAAACATCCTCTACATAGTCTCAGATATAGGATGATTGATTGGGTGCCTCCCAATATCCGTGGTGGGGACCGTGGGACCCAATTGTTGCGCTGCGAAGCGCGGTGGATACACCGCCTTAACACCATTGCGCCGAAAGGCCTTAATGAGCAAATTTCGTTTGCTGTCTTTCGTTAATGCTGCTATGCCCTTACATGTTTTCTTACTTGATGCTGCTAATATGTTTTCTTACTTGATGCTGCTAACATTATATCGTCTGTTTTTTTTTTTTTTATTAGTACTGTCCTTTTCTGTATATACCGCTATAATGTTTTATTGTCTGTTTTGAGTCACTATGATATTGTTACATTTATTCTCATCTATTTTTGCGGTTATTACATTTCTTACATCCCTTTGTGAAGTGAGTCTGAGATCGCATGCAGACAGCGCTGCCTGCATTTTTGTTGAAAGTCATCCTGAGATTGTATGCAGATAGCGCTACCTGCATCTATATATATTTTTCCAGCTCCCCTTTCCCACACTCTCTTGTAATTTATGGTGTTTTCCCCTCAGTGCAGGAGTTGTCTTTGTTTACCGTTTCTATGGTAACTCTACTCTCCAGTCACTGTGCACTGGCTGAACAGGTGATGTCATCATATGGCGTCCTGTGGGCGTCGTCCCAAACCCCCGGCATCTCAGCCTCACTCCTCTGGTGTAGTGTGCTATAAAGGTATGTTTTTATCTTTGCTTCTGTGTAACCTGACGAAAATTTGAAGTAATAAATTGAAACGTTGCTGCTATCTCCTGTTGGCTAGCTTTGTTCTGGATTACAATTGCCACGAGTGCCTCACCACAAATCTCCTACCAATCCTCTGTGTAGGCACCGGCGCTGCTGTTTTTGCTGTTACAAGGAGTGCCAAACCCCTGTCCTCTATATATATATATATATATATATATATATATATATATATATATATATATATATATATATAGGAAAAGGCAGGAAGGCACTCACTATGTGGTGATCCAATTGGTGCAGGGTCCATAAAGGGTTAAATACAATTCACACTCACCCAATCCACGTAGCAGATAGCAGGCAGAAGAGGCAAAATGAGACCAGCACTCGTTTGTAGATGAAAAAAGTACTCTGTATTAAAGGTAACGCATGGTTATACAGACAGTACAGGCAGCTGACCCAACAGCCGTTTCAACCAGGGTGTCCTGGTTTTCGTAGTATATATATATATTACAGAAGTACCAACACACTCGCCATTCCTACGAATGGGTGCAAACAGCACCCACTTCCCAGGTTAGGGTGCAGTGGCCTGTGACCACACACTCATATACAGTATGTGTGTGTGTGTGTGTGTGTGTGTGTATATATATATATGCTACGTGGATTGGGTGAGTGTGAAATATATATATATATATATATATATATATATATAAACGTAGACCTACAGATAAGCAATTCTGGTTGGATAAACAATAAAGAAGCTGTCAAATACGTGAAATCCTGGTGAGTGCCCGTATTGGGATTCGTCCCATTCTACATATATATATATCTCTTATATATTTAGCCAGATCTGTCAGTCTACGCAGTGTGGCAAATGGTGGGCGGGGTTTCACGGGTGATTGACAGGCCCATCCACCGTCAGCCACACTGCAAAACCTGGCCACTTCCGTTCTACACAGCACCCCCCTTGCCTTCCGATCTCCACATCAGCTCACACCCCTCCTCGGCCGCCACTCCCCATTCCCGCCCATACATGTCCTGACTCTGCCCTACGGCTGCTCACCGCCCGCAAACCCCACCCCCAACTCATCCCACGGCACACCACCCCATGCCCGGCCATAGGGCATCCCCAAGGAAACGCACCGCGCAACCCCCCTCCCCACCAGCCTCCTGACTCAGCCAGCAGCTACACAACGCGCGACACCCCCCCCCCTCACTCTCATACAAGTCCAGCATCACGGCTACACCCCCAGCCTCGCACTCTATCCAACGTCACCGCCCCTTCACCGCCCCCATACCTCCCAACTTTTGAAGATCCTCCGGCAGGACCCAGCTGATGCGCGACGGAAAAATCGGGGGCGTGGCCTAATTTCGGGGGCGTGGTCTATACTCGCGACGCTCCCTCGAGGCCACGCCCCCATTTTGCCGCTATGGGGGCATGACCCAGAGGCTCTGTGAGCCTCTAGCCATGCCCCCAGCCCCCAGCACAGCATTTATTCCCCGCTGCTTAGGGATGGCCATCGTTGCCATTGCCATCGATGGTTGCCATTGATGGCAAATCGGCAACTGGCCATCGATAGTGCTTAACTATGCAGTGGATGACCATCGATATTTCTACATATCGATGGTCATACATTGTGTTTGATGGATTGGCCTGTGGACCAATCAAAACACGGGGGTGGGGCTTCGCGGGTGTCGGGGGCGGAGCTATGCTCCGTGTCCCAGCACTTTCGAAAAAAAAAAAAACATCGTTTTGCTATTCCATCGATGGAGGGAAACCATCTGGTACTCCCCCATCGATGGCAAAAGTATTCGACATCGGCCATGAACCATCGATGATTTTGAATCATCGATGGTCGATGGCCATCCCTACCGCTGCTTAGCAGCCGACAGGGGGGACTCCCAACAGCCCCCCCTCACCGCGGGACACTGCCGCCCGCGGGTGGGACAGCGGGACAGGCCCTAATAATCGGGACTGTCCCGCTAAAATAGGGACTGTTGGGAGGTATGTGCCCCTTCCTAACACTGCTCAGCCTCTATGCCCCGTTCCCACACCCGCACGGATCCCGCTACACCACCAACCCCTCTTTTAACACACCTCTCCTCCCTTGAAACCTCAGTTTTAAACTTTAGCACACTTCCTTTTATGTCTTATGGCACCCAATAACCCCCCCCCCCCACACACACACACATACATACCCATGCCTCCAATGCTCACAACTACACACACATCCATCCATGCCTCCAATACTCACTACACACACACACCCATCCTTGCCTCCAATACTAACTACACACACACACACACACCTATGCATGCCTCAAAATCCCACAAATGCACACATTTATCCATGCCTACAATACACACAACTACACACAGACACACACCCCTCCATGCCTCCAATACTCACTACTACACACACACACATTCATGCGTCCAATACTCACAACTACGCACACACCCATCCATGGCTACCACACTCACACCTACACACACCCACACATGCATGCCTACAATACTCACAATTACACACAAACACACACCCATACCCATCCATAGCTCAAAAAATCACTAATATACACACACACATCGAAGCTTCCAATACTCACAACTACACACCCACATATCCATGCCTCCAATACTCACTGCTACACACACACCCATTCATGCCACAACTACACACACACACACACACACACACACACCCAGCCATGCCTACCACACTCACAACTACACACACCCACACCCCTGCATGTCTACAATACTCACAATTACACACACACACACACACACCCATCCATGCCTCCAAAAATACACAATACACACACACACACCCATCCATCCATGCCTCCAAAACTCCAAAATACACATGTCTTATGATTTTGACATTTGCTTCAAGGTGCCTTCAAAACTCTGTGTAACACAGTACACTTTACTAGGTTTGCCCACTAACGCATCAATGTGATTTTAACCCACACACACACTTCTATGACTCCAATACTCTCAACGACACCCACACACACATCCATCCCTCCATTACTCACAACTACACACACCCATCCATGCCTCCAATACTCACAACTACACACACACACACACATCTATGCTTCCAATACTCACATCTACACCCACCCACACACCCATCCATCCATCCCTCCAATACTCAAACACCCATCCATGCCTCCATTACTCCCAACTACACACCCCCATCCATGCCTACAATACTCACAACCACACACACACACACACACACATCCATGCTTCCAATACTCACATCTACACACCCACCCATCCAGGCCTCCAATACTCACAACTACACACCCCCATCCATGCCTACAATACTTACAACTACACACACACACACACACACACACACACATCCATGCTTCCAACATTTATGCTCTCAAATGCACTTTAAGCACATTATTCTGCAAATTAGACTATATCTCATACTCACTTATATTTCTACTTCTAATGGGGGCGAAGACCCACACGACGGTGTGAAGAGCGCCCGGAATCACCTAGTATATATATATATATATTACAGAAGTACCAACACACTCGCCATTCCTACGAATGGGTGCAAACAGCACCCACTTCCCAGGTTAGGGTGCAGTGGCCTGTGACCACACACTCATATACAGTATGTGTGTGTGTGTGTATATATATATATATATATATATATATATATAGGGTGTAGGGAAGAAACGCACACTCCTAGTAGAGGTATCAATCAGGGTGCCAGGACGATAAATCAATATTGTATATCAATCCCCAGATAGAACAGTCCAATCTAGAGACAGACAGGTCCAGCACACCTCAGCATGTCACATGCAGTAAAATCATTTAATGAAGCAAATAAGCAGTACAGGGTTTCATTATACTTAGCATCCGTGGCAGTAGCTGAAGACAGCAGTATAATTTTATATCCACAGGCATAGCCCTGACGGGCCGTTTCGGTGTCCAACCACCTTCATCATAGGGCATGCCCTATGATGAAGGTGGTTGGACACCGAAACGGCCCGTCAGGGCTATGCCTGTGGATATAAAATTATACTGCTGTCTTCAGCTACTGCCACGGATGCTAAGTATAATGAAACCCTGTACTGCTTATTTGCTTCATTAAATGATTTTACTGCATGTGACATGCTGAGGTGTGCTGGACCTGTCTGTCTCTAGATTGGACTGTTCTATCTGGGGATTGATATACAATATATATATATATATAGATATATATATATCTATATATATATATATATATATATATATATATATAGATATATATATATCCTATTTTTATCTATATTTGTATAGTTTACCCCAGAGCCAAAACTATTGAGAATATTTTTTATTAACCTACTTCCATTACTATCCGAAAAAAATACTTATTAAAAATCCCATAGAGAAACCCTGGGACACATTTGACATGTGTTTCCCGCTTTTATCGAAATCCGGAAGTGATTAAATCAAACACACTTCCTGAATATTTTTTAGTATAAATAAAGCGTCCTGCTGTAGTAAAGTCATCCTTGACAAAGTGCCCTGTGAGGCATAAAACGCGTTGGAGACTTGAGGAGAGAACCTGCTGTTGCCCGAAGTTCCCGTACGATAGCCGCTGATGTCATCAAGCCGTGTCCCGGGACTGAAGCCGAATGGGAGAAAATCCATCTACAAGCAGACAGCATCTAGCTGAAGAATACCGCTGCCTCCGAAGGTTAGGGTTAGTAGGGACAGCACGGCCACCTCTCCACACACCAAAACATACTCTAAAAGGAGTGTAAACATTTTACCATTAACCCATTTATTTTTTCGGGTGTCACTCGCCAAACTCCCTTTTACCCTAGCGCTCTACCCTAACTAATTAACTCACTTCTAAATTAGAGCTGCTTTCCTATCTCATGTGCAGTTTACCCCTCTTAACTATTTCCTACAATCACATTCCAGGCCTGATTCAGACAAAGCACATTGTTTCTTTAATGGACAAAACCGTATGCACTTCAGGTGGTGCAAATTTGTGTGAGTTATTTTGTTTCTGTGCAGGGTAAATACTAGCTTCTTTATTTTTACACTGCAATATGGATTTCAATGTAAACACGTCCTAGCCAAATCTAACTCTCTCTGCACATTTTACTTCTGTCCCACCTGCACTGCCCATGGTTTTGCCCATTTGAGAAAAATATGTGCATTTCGATTCAGTCTGAATTAGGCCTTCATTAGGCACCATGCTAAAACAAACCCAATAAAGCATGATACATACTAAGCATGTACACTGATCCAAGACCTTACTGTCCTGTCGATAACAGCTTGGAATTGTCACTGATATACAGTATGCTGCACATGCTATGTCGTCACTTTATCGATTTGAGCATTTGAAACAAAACAATTATCTTCATTGCAGTTTTAATTTACAAGATAGATAGATAGATAGATAGATAGATAGATAGATAGATAGATAGATAGATAGATAGATAGATAGATAGATAGATAGCACAATTTATTAATGTCAGTGTTTCTTTCATCTCTAAACAGATGTTTTATCACTTTTTATCTAATTGTTATGAACTGTATGTTGCTGTTCCTCGCTGGTGTGCATGAAACCGCTGGGCTTTACATACCATCTGTTCAGATGTCTGGACCTGAACATCATTTAGACTTTCCATTATAGATTTCTCATGTACATTACGGCAATCATGCGTTCAGATGTGTTTCTTTCATTTGGCTCAGATATTTAATATTTATGTTGCATTTAAAACAGATCTGAAAAGCTGAAATTGATAGGTTTCTTAAATTTTATAAAAATGAGAAATAATAATTCTGACAATTGTGGTTCGTAGAAGAGATAAAACATAAAACAAAACACCTCTAGCGCAAATGAATATAGAAAATCCAGTTTAGGTATTTGGCATACAATTACTACGTATATTTGCTGATCCTGTCAAATGTTTATAAAATAATCAGACAGATAATCCCATATATTTCATATATTGCATACAACATCTGGATTAAAGATGCACTTAACGTTATTGGTATGATTTTATATGTACATTTAAAAAAAAAGTTTGGTAGATAATTTCATTTTCCTTTATAAAATATTGCAAAAGCCACTTATCAGACCCCCAGATGGCAGTAAAAGGAGTGGTAATAACCATGCAAGACTTTAATTGGTGAGGACTAGTGTGTTTTTTCCAAGTTTCACCTGAACTTTAGACATCCTAAGTTCCTAAAAAGGAACAATTTTTCATGTACTGGAAACAAAACACAAAGAAGAATTTTAGACGTAATATTTATAAATTGTGGCATCAATTGTAAGTATACATTTAAAAACTTACTCTGATATGGAGTCAACATGTCGACTAATCTTCTTGCTCACATCTGCTATACACTCTCACGTTTCGTGAAGCACCAGCTGGAGTGTAATGGAGGCTGGGTGCTTTGATATAAGATTGTTGCATTAATGACAAAAGGGAGTGAAGCAATGAGATGAAGTAAAACCTTATTTAATGAAGATACTGCGATACAGGTTGTAAATGGTGGCACAATAATATACTGTAGGTTATGGAATGATAAAAGTCAATAATACAATACTTTATTGAAGAGGATGGAGATGCTTGGTAATTGGAAGAAGTATTGGAGTATTGGTTGAAGAATTGGATGATTGGTTTTAGGGTTGGATGATTGGATGAAGAATTGGAGGATTGAATGAAGAGTTGAATGCTTGAATGAGGATTGGATGATTGGATGAAGAATTGGATGAAGGGTTGAATACTTGAATGAGGATTGGATGATGAAGAATTGGATGAAGTGGTGAATACTTGAATGAGGATTGGATGATTGGATGAAGAATCGGATGAAGGGTTGAATACTAGAATGAGGATTGGATGATTGGAAGAATAATTGGTTGAAGATTGAATGGTGAAGTTTGAATAGCCTTGCTAGATTGGATCATGGCTGCAGAACCAGGAGTGACCATGGAGAATAACCGTCAGGAGTGAGGATAAAGATAAAACCCCTTTGGGGGGCTAACCTTGTCCAGTCCATATTGGTGGCAGCAGGTTCCGTGGTACACAGGTGTAACAGTGAGGCGATCAGCAGTTAGAAGGGAACTTCACCGAAGGCGCAAGAACTGTAGAAACCACTACAGACAGCCAGGAGTGAGCAATGATGTATAGGCATGGACATCATTGTACTGACTGCCGGTCTTGCCCGGCCAGTCAGTACTTAAGGAGTGAGCTGTGTGGCGATTGGATAGCCATTTGACAGGTGGAAGTGGAGCCACACAGTACAGGTTGCAGGATCCCAAAAGATGGCGGCCGCCATCAGAGGCGACAGAAACCAACCGGCGGTGAGTGTGCGCAGCTGCGCAGTTTGCCAGCGTTTCCAGCCAGACGCCTAACCAGGCACAGACACACATGGCGGCTCACATCTCATGCCACCCATGCCCTGCAGGGCACCAGAGCACAAAGCACCACTGTCACCATGTGGTGACAGTGCGGGAATATGCACCCCACCAGCACAAGGAACAGGAGCGGAGGTGAGCGCCAGGGTAGGAGACACGCTGATGGAGGACCTAGGGCTAGGGCTAGGCACAGCACAGGGGAACTGGGTAGCAGCCATGGTGGTCGTGACATACACCTACCAACTTTGTGTAGCAAACAACTGTAGTACATGTGACTGAGAGAAGCAGAGTGGTATTCAATCTAGGGTATTCAATTGGGTTACCGCTCAGCTAATTGTCACACCGGAAGTATTCAATTAGTTGGGAATACCCAGAGTGAGAGTCCCTTCAGTCAGACTTATTTTGTGGGGGTTTTTGCTGACTTTACCTTGCAGCTCCATGAGTTGTGAGGTAAAGTCTGAGGCAAAAGACAATAAAAAATATGGTCCTGTGTGTGAAGAAAAAAACATTGATTGAACAGATTATACAAAATCAGTGGTTTGCCATGACTGCATATCTATATTTTGTATTGGGGGGGATGCTATTTAATGAAATAGACTTCCCCTCGTTACGGCAATTTTTCATGCCAGTTAGATTGGGGTAATCCTTGTGGCTAATTGAATACCCCACTAAGGGATGCGGTCAAGATCCGACCACCACAATCCTGACGTATTCTCCCTCTGCTGGTGCCATAACACCCACAGAGGGAGAATAAATAAGTGTGCCAAGCCTAGCGAGGCACCTGGCCTGCAGTGCGATTAGGGAGGCGAGGCAAGCCAGCAAGGGGCAACGTTGTGCTTACCCCCCTGTCGTTATTGTGGCAGTAGTGATCCTGGCGTTTGTATTTCGACCACCGGGATTCTGACTGCCGAGATCTCATACAGGACCCCCAACTAGTATTGCAGCATCAGCAGTGTTCACACTGAACATCTGTAATCAAAGAAGGGTGGACAGGCAATCTGCAATACATGGTCTTCTTTATCCTTGGGAACATATGCATGGCTACTGTTTACTTAGTTAAAGCAAAATAAGCTATATTTAGACAAGATCTATTATGTACCAGGGTGCTACAAAATCATTGCGTCTGTTCGCACACAAGGAAAATTATAAATAACAATTTCAAGATTTTAACAACTGAAACTTTTCTGCAGAATTGTGTTACATTAGGCCTGCTCCAACCTTATGCCTAACTTTCATAAGATAATGGAAAATATGTTCATCCACATGGTCATAATAAATTGTTACATTTGTTTGTCATAGCTTCTAACACTTATATTATAATAAAATGGTTGCTGATACATTATTACAGATTGTTTTCAGATTTTTATTTTTATTTTTTTTGCTTAAATGAGGCATTGGGTCATTTATTACTCATATTAAAGCTAGGAACACCCTATACAATTTATTGTCAGATACAGTATATAATCCTGAGGCAGATCTGAACAACCATATTATAGTGTGTACACCCAGTCTGTGTCGTCTCATCTCATGTGCTGCATTTCAGATGAGCTGACAGAATGAAGGATGTGGTGCACATTGTATAGTATGTAAGATTTTTTACCAAAGTAAAAAGGGAGGAACTAGGCGCTGATGTGTTTCAGTACAGATTAGCTGCTGCTTGGGTGAGGTTTATAGTAAACCTCTAGAGCAGGACTATAGATGAACACCAGCTTTATGATTTTGTAAATGCTGGTGGATAAAGTTCGCTGTATTAGATGAATGCTTGCCAATCCAATAATAGCCTTGTAGAGGATTCAAATCTTGTGCCAATGGTCATGCTGCTCACAATGCCACAAACGCGTTTCACTGAACTCTGTCAGCTTTTCTCAAGGTGATAACCTGGTGTGGTCAATTGGGAGGCTCCACTAGGTCCTTGATTACCCTCCAGCGGCCCTTTAACAGCAGATCTCAACCGCATCATAGTGAGGACTTTCGGACCTAAGTCGAAAATATACCATAATAATCAGTGGTGAGACTTTTACAAAATCATAAAGCTGCTGTTCATCTATTCAGCCATTCCTATTAGAAGACTCCATCAAAGCCATATATTTCCTCTGCTGATAAAAGGCTGCTCTATAAAATTACCAAGTTGTATATTAATTGTTTTTAAACATTCTATATATTTTTTTATAAATGTGTTTTACTTTCAGGCAATCCCATGTAATCACGCTTTAATTAATAGCACTGCTTCATATATGTTTATAAATGTCTGTTCTTTGGTACATTGTATAGTGTTTATGCAGGACCACACAACCACACGATATGTTGGACTCTGAAGTTTGGCACTGGTCTATATGATGATTGCAAATTGGATACAGGGATAATTCATTGGATACAATCTCTGTACATGATATATGTTAATAGAGGAGTGAACTAATGCATAGACTCCAGTCTTCATATTCTCTAAAGAGGCTTTATAGTCTATGCGAAAATGGACCCGAAGAACACTACTATGCATGTACAGAAGCCATCTTGTTTCTAGGCTGTATAGTGTGGAATGATGGGAGATAGAAGTATCCTCCTTACTCCTGGGAGCCAGTGTACAACAGTGAGTTCCTGCTATCCTTCAATAAACTAAAAGCACAGGTGAAGTTTCTGGGCTGTCCATAGTTGGAGTCATCTGCTGGTGTGTGCCTATATAACTATGCCATATTAACACCAGCAAATATAATGTTTCCAACAATTAATCTGCTATCATTCAGAAGATTGCATAGTGTGTACGCTCTATTTGTGTTATGGGATCAGTGAAAGTGAAATGACTGCTGCATTTTTTGTTACATTGTATAATGCAAAACAAGCATTTTGGTAATGAATTACCCTTTTTTGAGGGAATAAGACTGCATACACAGCCCTTAAAAGTGTACCTACCGTAGTTGCCCAACACTGCTACAGAGGAACCATCATGCAAGAAACAGCTGCCATGGCAAAGCACAAAAGGGTTGATTCTAAGTTGGATGCAGATGTGGCTTCATCTTTTGATGCAGCCGCATCTGTGTCTTTGTGCTAATGCTGTGTAAGATAAACTTCACACTAAGGGGGAGATGTATAAACAATAAAGTATGAAGCAAAGAAAAGAGTGAAGAAGTGAGCACTGCAAACAATCAGGTGCTACCTATAATTTTATAGAACTGTTACCTTAAAGCTGATTGATATATCTCCTCCTAAGATGCCCACTCTGTCTCCATCTCTGTGCATCTGTAGACACATTATTGGTCCCACCATCCAAATGTGCACAGTGCCCTGTGTGGGTTCAGGATACCCACTAAAATTCACTCTCCCTCTCATTTTGTTCTGCACCCGGGGCTGCGCTGTGTATATATATAAATCTATATATACAAACAAACTAAATATATACATATATATCTGACGAAGTTGCATTACGAAACTCGTTAGGATGGGGCTTGTCACGGCTTCTCTCTCCTTGTCTATCTCTCCCACCGCATCTGTTCCTGCGTAGTTCCCTGACATGCTGCTTGCCCAGTGGGAGATCATGGCTTCCAGCAGCGCCCCGGACCAGCGGTAGGAGGTTGCCTGGCTATTTCAATTTTGAAACGTGTGGTACCCAGCCCACAGCAGATCTTTGTTTGGTACGGGTACTTTGTTTGCCTCACCTGGATGTTTTATACCTGTTCTTATTAAAACTTTCGGTACTTGTGAGTTATCCGGGCTGCCGATTTTTTCATCGCGCCCGAAATCGTGGGCATCGCGTCGGTCATGGGCGTTATAAGGAGCCACGACGCGATGCCCGCGATTTCCCATAGACAGCAATGTTAAAAGACACGATGGACCCGATTTCCCATAGACAACAATGTTAAAATAAAATGACAATGTGAAATTGGCCAATATGGGCATTTCACATTGGATATGTTTTAAAAAAAAAATGTTTCATGGCCCCCCACCACCGTTAACGCCACCCCGCTATTGACGCCAACCCGAAGCGTGGCGAGCGCAGCGAGCCCCGCGAGGGGACGCGGACACCTGTGAAGCCCGCAAGGGCACGCGGATACCTGTGAAGGTATCCGCGTCCCCTCGCGGGGCTCGCTGCGCTCGCCACGCTTCGGGCTCGGTGGCTCGCTGCGCTCGCCACACTATTCTATTCTCACTCCACGCCCTAGTGGATAGTAGGGGTATGAAAAGGTCGGAGGACGCGTACCGCCGCCCCTCGCCACGCTTCGGGTTGGCGTCAATAGCGGGGTGGCGTTAACGGTGGTGGGGGGCCATGAAACATTTTTTTTTAAAACATATCCAATGTGAAATGCCCATATTGGCCAATTTCACATTGTCATTTTATTTTAACATTGCTGTCTATGGGAAATCGGGTCCATCGCGTCTTTTAACATTACTGTCTATGGGAAATCGGGTCCATCGTGTCTTTTAACATTACTGTCTATGGGAAATCGCGGGCATCGCGTCGCGGCCCCTTCTAACGGCCACGACCGACGTGATGCCCCCGATTTCGGCTAAATCGCGGGCATCGCGTCGGTCGGGTGTCCTTAAGTTAAGGACAAAATCGGCAGCCCGGATAACTCACAAGTACCAAACTTTGTGATACACTATGGAGCGCCCCTCCTGTGCTTTATTTTAACAGATCTTTCGTATTTCTCCTGGGAGTCCTAGAGGAGGCTGCATCTGATTTATGGATTTAGTGTGATCAGCTTAAAATTCTCTGACTTTGCTGACCCCTTGTTTGCTGGAGTGAGAGACCCTCTCATGCGCCTAGGGTCCACCTACTTCTCTATTCCATATATATATATATATCTGTCGTCGGGTCGGCACTCCACATATAATAATTGAACTCACCCTGGTGCCTTCCCAGGTAGGGACAAATCTCCACCAACAATATGCAGGGTTTTCGGGCGGCACTCTACGGTTTTTACAGAGAAATCAAACACCTGGACACAGGTACGTTCAGTTCTATTTTTTTTTTTTTTCAGTTCAACGTTTCAATCCTTCCGGATTTTTATCAAGAACACAAATGACAAAAGGTACTCACCAAACTTTTAAAGAACAAACAGTGCAACCATGTGAGCTGCTGCGCGGTGTCCCTCCCCCATTGGGTTGCGGTGGAATACCGTGTGCAAACGCATCAGCGTCATACTGTACCGGGAGGAGAGTAGGCTCAAACCTCACGGGGAAATGCGCTCTACTGCGCATGTTCCAACTGGCATCCGTGGAATGTCCAGTTGTCCCGTGACTGACGGGACTACCCCAGTGCGGCTGGTGCTTCTGTGCAACTGTAGCCGGGGGATGGTAGCAGGCGCTGTCAAAATAAGACCGCGTCCCTGCTGCTGAATCTGCTGGTGTGTATGGAAATGAACTAGGCAGACTGGTGCAACTTGAGGGGGAATTTCAGGGCACAGGTACAGTGAATAAATACAATAATTAAGAAAGATAAAAGAAAAAAAGGATGTCTTTAAAGTGCAGTGTCAATAACATAAGAACCGCACCATTTACGTGTCAAGTAAAAGCGAAATCAATAACCAATATATGACAATATGGAAAAAATAAATAAAAAAATGACACATGAAGCATGTGTATACATTTTGCTACGTGCTGTTGCATGAGACAGAATTGCAGGTTGGATGAACCCTAAACAAAAGAGTAAGCCGAAGTATATCATAATAGATAAGAATACAGTGACATAGTGTATAAATATGTGACTGTCATGCAAACGAAGAAAGACACATTTAACGGCAATACAAAACTGGCAATAAAAAATCATGTGAGTAAGTTTGCCGTGTGTCCACTATGTGTGTCGACATGGCAATACGCAAAAAGAGTTACATGACGGATTAGCCTGATAAATCAAGAAAAACAAGAAAAAGAGATTGATTCATTGAGCCCTAAAGGGGCTATTGAATTCAATTTGTGAATCCAAAATGTTTCTAATTGTAATAACGCTCGCTCTCTGTCTCCCCCTCCTTTGGATGCTGGCACGTGGTCAATTAAACGGTATCTGAGGGTGGCAAGGGAGTGTTTGGCCATGACAAAATGTCTGGCCACGGAATGATCGACATCTTTGCCACTGAGTGCCAGCCTTATGGCAGAACGGTGTTGACCAGCCCTTTCCCTGAACGTGCGGACCGTTTTGCCCACGTACACGAGACTGCACGGGCAGGTGATCATATAGACCACGTATCGGGACATGCACCCTAGGATGTGTTTAATTGGGAATTTTCTGCCAGATCTGGGGTGGGTAAAGAATGAACCCGCCTCCAGATGACTGCAGGTGGCACACCCGGTGCACCTGTAGTAACCTGGCTTTTTGGACAGGAAATTGGATGGTGTGTGCTGTCTGTTGGATACATCGTTGCATACCAACCAATTTTTGAGATTTTTACCTCTCCTGTGGCCTATCATGAGATTAGATGATTGTAATGGTTTTATGCCTGAGTCAGTGTTAATCAAGGGCCAATATTTCTTGGCCACTTTTGTAACAGTGTTGCTCATGGTGCTGAAATCATTGACAAAAGTCATGGTTTTGGACAGATCTTTGGTTTTATTTTTTACCTGTTTTAATTCTTCTCTGGTTTTGCTGAAAACTTTTTTCTTTGCTGTTTCCAGATTTTTGGGGTCATAGCCCCTCATTCTGAATTTGTCAGACATGCTCTCTATTTCCTTGAGTGCCTCACTGTCATCGTTGGTAATCCGTCTTGCTCGCAAAAATTGCGAGTAAGGCAGGCCTTGTATCAAGGCTATGGGATGGTGCTTTTTTGAAAAACCCATTGAGTGCCGCTGTCTGTTTGTACCTATTGCAGTTACAGCCACGCTATATATATA
This sequence comes from Crinia signifera, assembly GCF_055691185.1. NCBI lineage: Eukaryota > Metazoa > Chordata > Amphibia > Anura > Myobatrachidae > Crinia > Crinia signifera. The sequence goes on along the minus strand of NC_139220.1, from coordinate 161,507,318 downwards.
TATATATATATATATATATATATATATATATAAATCTGGGTATTAGCAGTCCGCACACTTCTGAACTCTCGATTCCAGGTAAGTAGGTGCACAGTCCATAGATTTAATGGTATATTGAGTAATTAGAGGCTGGCACACCATTGCAAAAGTAGAAAAATATTTTATAAAGTGAAAAAAGGTATCCAAAGAATACAAGTAATACTTATCAGCCATCACAAAAAGCTTCAAAGACAGGACATCAGATACATAGAATCCACTGCAGGTCAGCCATGCTCAACAGCTGTTTCGGCGTGGGGGTGTTGCCGTCGTCAGGAGCATATTTGACTGAGACAAACAGCGCATATATATAGTGTCACTAAATAGCCTAATGAAATCGACCCCATAAGAAACCCTGTAGAAGGGGAAGGACTACATCGCAGGACAAACAGAAAAGGCAGAGGGAGACCGTAGTTTTTAATCTGTCTGATTATACTCCGAATAGTGATGAGATTGAAGTTCTTACAAAGGGCTTGTCTTTTGTAAGGACCTTTAAACAACGAGCATTTGACTTTGAGGTGGAATTATATCGCTTTATGCGGCTGTTAAAATGAAAAGACTATTTTTCTAAACACCCTAGTCCTATGAGAGCAGTCTCTAAATTTAAACCTTCTAGTACTTTTGATCCGCCCTGTGCCAATACGGCCATTGATATGTTTATCAGATTGATTAAACGTGACACCCTGCCTTTCATTAATGATCAAAAAATCTCCTATTCTAATTTGACTAAGTCACAAAATCTAGCTCTAATGTCTTTAAAAAATAACGCCACCCTAATCATCCGTCCTGCCGATAAGGGGGGCGGGGTGGTGTTATTAAACCGTACTGACTACGTAGACGAAGTCTCTAGGCAGCTTCAGGATAATACCTGTTATAAGAAACTAACCTATGACCCGACCTATGCTTACAAGAAGGAGATTGATGCCATTATCAATCTGGGCCTGTCCAATGATTGGATTGACGAATCGACAGCTTATTTTCTGACACAGACCCATCCCAGAATTCCCATCATTTATATCTTACCAAAGATACACAAAACCCTTGTTTGCCCCCCAGGTCGTCCCATAGTGTCCTCATGTGGATCACTTTGCCAACCATTGTCTCAATTCGTTGATTTTTGGCTTCAACCTATAGTGCAAAATACCACTTATTATCTTAAAGATACAACAGACTTCTTGATTAAACTTAAAAACTTGGGCACTCTGCCGCCATCTTCTTTATTGGTGACACTGGATGTGTCCAGTTTGTATACGAACATTAAACATGTCGAAGGTTTGGATGCAGTCAGAGGCCTAGTTACCAACAGTCCAGAGTACAATGGCCCTAATGTAAATTTTTTATTACTTTTGATGGAAATTGTTCTTACAAAAAATTATTTTCTTTTTGAAAATTCTTTTTATTTACAATTACAGGGCACAGCTATGGGGTCCAACATGGCCCCTAGCTATGCTAATTTGTTTATGCATATGTACGAAAATCAAAACATCATGGCTAATGATTTATTTTCACCTTATATATTTTTTTACGTTCGTTACATAGACGATTTATTTTTAATCTGGACTGGTGGTGCTGGGCTTCTGACTGCATTCCTTGACCATTTAAATGCTTTGCAAACATCTATTAGGTTCACTATGTCTTTTAGTGACAACATAATTAGTTTTTTGGATGTGAATATCTCTAATAATGGGGGTGTATTGAGCACCAGCTTGTTTAGAAAAAGCACTGATAAAAATACGCTATTGTTCAATGAGAGCTTTCATCCCCGTCCTCTTAAAAAGGGTTTACCCCTTTCGCAGTTATTAAGAGTAGTCCGTATCACTTCTGATACTACCTGTTTGCATGGATCCTTATGCGAGATGGGCAACAGATTTTTGGAGCGTGGTTACCCTAAAAGTGAAGTTGACGATGCTATAAAGCAATGTATGGAACTGTCTCGTGATGAGCTATTGCTGGCCAATAAAAAATCTAAAAATTCTGATCGTTTAACTTTTGTTTCCACCTATTCCATCGCTTCTGGGAGGATTAAGGATATTTTTTTGAGGCACTGGCACATCTTGCAGATGGATGATACCATGGGACAATTTTGTAGGGAAAAACCCTTATTTTGTTACAAAAAAAGCCGGAGTATTAAGGACATTGTTGCTAAGTCCGATATCCAGCCACCGAAAAAGGTCACATGGCTCTCTGCAAAAAGTGGTAGTTACAAGTGCGCCAAGTGCGTGAATTGTCAGTTTATGATAACTGGCCCCAAGTTTATGGACCCTGTCACAAGAAGTGAATATGCTATCAATCATTATTTAGATTGTGACAGTAAATATGTGATCTATGCGATTGTTTGCTCTTGTCCAATGGTGTACATTGGAAAAACTATACGGACTTTAAAAGAAAGAATTAATTTACACCGTTCTTCCATCAAAAAAGCTTTTAGTGTTGTGGACTCTAATACACCACCTGTTGCAAGGCATTTCGTATCCAGTAATCATACATTTAAAGATTTTCATTTTTTGCCTTTAGACCATGTAGCCCCACTAAGAAGAGGAGGAGATCGTGGCAAGCTGCTACTCCAAAAAGAATGTTATTGGATTCATCGGCTTGGATGCATGGCACCCCAGGGACTAAATGAAGAACTTTCCCTGCACTGCTTCATATAAATATGTGTTCCTTTACAAATTTTTCAGAATTTTTTTTATGTTCTTTTTTGTGTCTTTTTTTCCTTTTTATGTATTGTTTATGAATGTGACTATTATATTAATGTCATTTCTCAGACACTATGCCTTTATTGACATTCGCGCATATTATATATGTGACCTATCAGCCTGTATTTTTTGTAGCGCTCCCATTCTTGATTTTTATAAAGTATTTCTCTCCCACTATAGAGTTGATGTGCGGCAGGACTCCAGTTTTTCTGGTTTCTAGTTGACATGTCACTCTATTGTTAGCTGACCTAGAGCCCTGGCGTGATCAGCGTAGCGATCGGGCTTTTTGCCTTGTTGTCTGTGCTGGTTTCACGCGGTGCTTCTGTGTGTCGGCCGTTGCCCTGGTGACGGACGCGGTGGGCGGGTCACCCTGCTTCCCCGCGTTCTATCTCCAGGCAACGTTGTCTTGGTTGCCGTGGAGACCGACGCTACTGACCGGCTCACACCGGAAGTGGCGCCGCGTCACATCCGGCCGCCCGGACATTGTGGTGAGATTAAGGAGTTATGTCTGTCTGCTGGTACAGCACAGGTGAGCATGCTTTCAATTTCATTAGGCTATTTAGTGACACTATATATATGCGCTGTTTGTCTCAGTCAAATATGCTCCTGACGACGGCAACACCCCCACGCCGAAACAGCTGTTGAGCATGGCTGACCTGCAGTGGATTCTATGTATCTGATGTCCTGTCTTTGAAGCTTTTTGTGATGGCTGATAAGTATTACTTGTATTCTTTGAACAACTCCGCTGCAAGTTATTGGATACCTTTTTTCACTTTATAAAATATTTTTCTACTTTTGCAATGGTGTGCCAGCCTCTAATTACTCAATATATATATATATATATATATATATATATATATATATATATATATATATATATATATATATATATATATATATATATATATATATATGATAGAACAAACTAACAGTGCGCAAGAAATAAGGGTTTGTAAAATGTCAATTGTCCAATTGGGCAACAGGTACCACACAATGTTCCTCCACGTGTATGACAGGTACTCAGTTTTTTAAACCCGGCAGCTCCAAAAACTCTCCGCCTCAGGTGAGGCAATCCTGGATCCACAGGTATTTGTCTACAAAGAAATAAGGAGAGCGAGCGCTCTATAGTGCATGAGTCTGTTTAAAAAGTAATTTTTTATTCAAGGTACACATAGGTTATAGATGGCATAAATGACGTACCGGACAAAGCGGTACTAAACACCGCAGATATAAGGCATAAGCGTGCTGTCTCAGCAGCCAGGTGTTGTAGTGGTTACACTCGGGCAGCGGTCCAACTTTGCAGCAGCTGCGGCAGTGGAACTCCACACGTCCAAACGGCAAGAAATCCCCACAGGTAACTCCGGTCAGAGATGACGCTAGGCCACGCCCCAATTTACCCGTGTTATAGGTTGGCTGTTTGATTCCTTAGGTTGAGCCGCTCCTCCTTCTTTGCATCCCTGATGGCTGACCTGTCTGCAACCAACAGGACATGTGCACAGTGCAACTCAGATGCAGTTTTATGGTTATTGCTGTTACTATTACACTACATTGCCATTACTTTTCAAGGTAAAGTCAATGCTAAATCTATGTTTGGAAATGGTTAATCCAATTCAAATTTTTTAAAGTGTCAAGTAAGAGGATTTGCATTTATCTTGTAATGGTGTGTACACACGGTCGACATGCTGCCGTGCGATGCGAGTCCCGATGCGATCTGATGGCATCGGGACTCGCATCGCACGGCAGCATGTAGACCGTGTAAGAACATGAAGGAGAGCAGAGGACAGTACCTGTCACCAGGGTGCCGGGATGTCAGCGTGCTGCGACACCCGGGGCCGCGGCACATCAAACAGCTTCCCCCCCGCCGTGCAGACATCAGGCCACACCCCCCCGCCCTCCTCTTTAGGCGGACTTCTTCCGGGTCATCAGCCCTGCAGCGCAGCCCCAGGAGAAGCCCCTCTCTCTCTGGCCGCCGGAGCTATAGTGAGTATTCAGGCACAAAGACTATATAGTGCAGATCTGCACTATATAGTCTTGCCTGTCCTCACTATGTCGCTGCCGATTTGCGCTCACTCGGGAGCACGCATCAGCAGCGCATCGGGCTCACAAGCCCTGAAAAGTACACAATCGTATACGATATGGCTTCCGATGTGCACTATATCGTTAACATCGGAAGCCATATCGCACCCGTGTGTACACACCTTTAGTAATGCTGATGCAGTTATATGTTGACTAACAAATCTGGTAACCATAAGAATTATTTGTATATTATTACCTTGCCCAAAAACACTAGTGTGCATTGCAACTATACAACATAGTGGTCTGGACACAAGTATTTGTCTGTGTAGTATTATTTATCATTTTCTTTACCTCTTTTTCTTATTCTTTGTTTCCCATAGGCTTAATGATTTATACATTTAAATTTAATTGAAACTGAGAAAAAAACTAAGGGCGAGATCTAATAGAGGTAGACCGGTCCAAGAGTTTGAGGCTGGTTTCAGAAATACGGAGGACCCCTGGGCTGGTTATGCACAGGAGGGGGGACTCCACGCCATTTTTTTTACTAATACAGCATGCTTTCATGTCTAAAAAAACCGCACATGTCTAAAAAAAATCACACATTTTCATTACTAAAAACCGCACTGTTTCCGTACTAAAATTTGCACTAAATCACCATGCGAATTCCAACTTTGTCTAAAAAATTGCATCCTATTAAATATTCAAGTTTGCTTACAAAATCGCACATTTTTCATGTGCGATTTAATGCGATTTTAAAACTCGCAAAATATTTGCATCCTATTAAATCTTGCCCTAAAGGTGTAAAATACAAAACATCACTTTTGCACCTTGTCACATTGTTTCATGTATCACTGCATTTTTATTTTTCTGCTCAAGCAGAGTCCAAAAAATCTATTGAATTAAGATAATTGGGTATATGCAATGATTTTTGCGAGCTGTGACAGTGAGTAGTGCTAACTGCTCACTGTCACAGCTCACACAGTCAGTATTAGATTAACCCCCTGCACACGCCGTTTCCACACGCCGTTTCCACACGCCGTTTCCCCCATCGCTAGGTTTTTGTAGTGCTGCCACTAAAACAGAAAGGCTTGCTGCTAAATGCAGTGGGCTCCCTGCAATAGCCACGAGCCTCGCTGTTTGGGGGAATCAGAGGACAGCAAGGATTTCCCTAGAACATAGAAAAGGGTGAGCGGCCGGCATAGGGGTTTATCGCGAGGGTCGCTTGTTTTCGTCAATCCCCGCCGTTTAACCCCCTCGCCACATTGAATATGGGCCATTGTAAAACGCAAAGCCACAAAATTTTTATATTTTAGAGTTTCATTTCCAATGGACTGAGTCCCGATGAGCCTGTTATCTCTTTTTCTAAATTTTCTGCATAAAAATACTTGATCACCATCTTTCAGGCTTCTATCTGTTTTTTATAGTTCAGGTCAAGAACTTGCTGCTTAGCAAGTAAACTTTTCAGTTAAAAAAATATATATTTAAAAAATATTTACAATTCTTTTGGCAATATTTCAAAATTTGTCTTGTTACTATGGAAATTTTGTTTTGTTTTATTTTACTAGACAATACCTTCAGGCCAGGGTAGCAGTAATACTGTACTTCAACAGCACCATCTAGTGGACACTTTTTAAAAAATATTTTGGGAACCAGACATTTATTTGTTAATAAAGAAAAAGCAAGTCAATTACACAAGGTTCATGCAATGATTTTTATTATTATTATTATTATTATTATTATTATTATTATTATGCATCTCCCTAAATCTACATTTTTTATTAGTATATTGGAGCAATTAAATGGACAATATGAAATATTGCAATTTCTTAACAAATTATAATATTTCTTACTAAGCTATTTCCAATTTGGTATAAAATGTAAAGTGATAAAGGGAAAAAAAAAATCTAGTAAAAACAGGAATTTATTCCCACAATACATTTCCTGTATCATGGGATGTAACAAAGAAATATCTAATGCTGTGCATTAAGCATAAACATGTAAAAGGTTGCAATCCCACGAGAGAGACCTTTATTTGCTGTGTGGTAGAACAAGCAGGCATTCTGAGTACTAGCGGGCAGTCTGACTCCATTTATTCACATTGTTCAAGTGCTTATGAAAGCTTCTGAACAGCCTGATCTGTAAATGATTGAACTGACAATTCTCTGGAGCTCTTAGTACAAATAAAAAAAATACCATTTTAGGCTCCATGCCTCGTAACTGCAGCTTTCTAGGAACATTGCCAGTCAAATTGAGGAAAGAGATCTTTACTATAATTTTTATGGCAAATAAATTACAGACATTGAATGATTATATGATGGCTTAGTATTTCATTTTTATGCATAATAAAGAATATGTATTGTACATGCATGTTTTCTTTTCAAAAGGATTTACCAGAATACATATTCTAAACAGAATAATTAATGAATGTATGATGTTTCTAAAATAAAGTACATTATAACAGTGATTTTACAGATTATACATTTTTTGTACTCTTTAAACTGTATTTTCTAATGACTGCAAAAAGTGGCGGATTGGCCATTGAAGTTACCAGGAAGTTTACTCGCCCACCCGTGAGGCCACTGGATCCACAGCCCGCTCCTTACATTTAAATTAGAAAAAAACCTCATAGGAGCTGGGCAGCGGGTAGTGGCGCCTCAGGGGCTCAGTGTCTCTGTCTGCATACAGACAGAGACTCTGTGCCCCTCCAAAGATGGCTGCCACCTGGTTGAGGACAGATGCTAGAGGTGCTCCCGCACCTGTAGCATATGAAGGGGAAGCTCAGAGCACCCAGCACTACCTGGAAGTGCGGATTCTAAGAACGCTGGCACGCAACCCCAAAAATTGGCCCTGGCATTTTTACCAAACAGGCCCACCTGCTTGTGACTTTTTCCTCAAAACCCACACATTACTATCTGACACAACAACAATCTAATATATTGGGCGCAATCATTTCTATATATATTTTCTATAATGAGGTCACTCCAAAGAGAATCTTTCGAATTAAGAAAATAATATTGCCAGTCAGAAAAGCCATGTGATATATAAATTACATATACAGCAGGTAAACTACTACATCTACTCAAAGGCAAAGCAATAAGCAATAACCATGGCAATTATTCCTGTTTCCTGGTTGGAAATTTACCTTGTCCGACACACGTGATCAGAAGCGGAACTAGTGAGTGTTGGGCCCAGGTACAACAATAGGCTTTGGGCACCAATCCCGAAGTAGAGACTCTGCATGTGTGCCCGGAGAAAAGGCATCACCTCGGGGCACACAGGGTACCAGTATGTATGTACAGTTTGACTATTTTGCATTGTACATGCAAAAATACTGATGCCCTGTGTAGAGGGTCTGCGTTGTTAGGGTTAGGCTGTTGGAGGGGTTAGGCACTAGAAGAAGGGTTAGGCATAGGCTGTAGGGGATTAGGATTAGGCTCTAGGGGATTAGGCTGTGGAAGAGGAGGTTTAGCAGTGGGAGGTTGTAGGTAGGGTTACGGTTAGGCACTGGGGCGGTTAGACTGTGAGGTGGGAGGGTTAGGTTGTGGAAGGGTATGGTAAGGCACTAGGGGGTTAGGCTGCAGAAGAGGAGGGGGAAGGAAGGATGCAGGGGGAGGGGGTTGTTAGGGTATCACTATATAATTATTGATGGGTTCCATAGACATGTGTGACAAACAGAAAGACTGAACAGACCTGTTTGCAGTATTTCAGGCTCAGCAGTTGATGGGACACCCCCTTGTCTTGTTGGCTGACTCTTTTATCTGGCTTCTCCTTGGTACAGGGCACCACATGCTCACACAGACTGCTGGCCCAGTCTGCCTCCTAACCAAGACCCATTAGTGACAGTGCAGCTCTCATGTCTCGCTGATCAGCTCTCTATCAGCCATCTCTTTGAACACCTCCCTCCTATGAGCTCTGTCTGTGGCCTCTGACACTGACAAGCACCACCAAATACCTTATTCAGCGCAGCTCCTGACATTATGGCCCACTCTGCTGTATCCCCCAAGTCAGCTCATCTCTGCAGGAAGCTCGCCAGTGTGTAATTCTGAGTGCTTGCATGAAACATAGAAATATAGAATTTGATGGCAGATAAGAACCACTTGGCCCATCTAGTCTGCCATAGTCTACAAGATCTTTTAGATTTCCTGGTAAGTTTTGTGATGTAGGCCATGATTGAGACTGGATGGATGCTGGTGAGAGCAGCACAGCGCCATCCCAGCGCAGCATAACGGTGTTTAATATTGGATATGCTGCGGCGGGAGGTCTGATTGTGGGGGAGAGCTTACACACAGGAGGAGCACTGAGTCCCGCTGGCCGCAACTCAGCAGCTAGCGCAGGTGAAAGTCCCGGATCACTGCGCGTTACCGCTGGCTCTGTGCAATGCTGGCATAGAGCACAGGCACAGTGAGAACCGGAGACAGTGGCAGGAATCAGATTTAAATTGTGGCACTTGTGCTCCCAGCCTGGCAGCCAATCAGGAGCAGCTGCTGCACCTGATTGACTGCCGTTATGCAAACTCCTATTGGCTAGCGGCCGTAGCTTTGCTAGCTAGCTGCTGTGTGCTGCCTGGGTGTTGTTAAACTGAACTGGCATCCATGTTACGGACAGGTAAGATGAATTGGTGGACCCGGGGCCCTGTGTTCAGCTTCTCCCCCCCACGGGAAATTAATGACATGGACGTCGCGGTCACAAGGCCGGCCCCTCAGCTCCGCCACCCGTACTGGCTGCTCAGCCTGGATGGTACAGCATCGCCAGCATGATGCCGCTTTTGCAAATTAGGCGGCGCTCAGCACGACGACGCCCAGGTGGCAGTGCTGAAAGTGCTGAACAAATGATGCACAAAATCGGCCCACAAAGCCATCGGCCCTTCTGGCATTTGCCAGAAGTGCCAGATGGCCAGTCCGGTCCTGCCTCCGGGCAACGAGCAGGTAACACTCCCTGGGCAACGAGCATGTGGCCACTCCTGGTCAATGAGCATGTAACTCCCCCTGGCAATGAGAACATAATCTCCTGTGGCAACTAGCATGTAATCCCCACTGGGCAATGAGTGTGTCATTCCCCCTGGCAATGAGCATGTAATACCCCATGGCAATGAGCATGAGACCCATGGCATGCTATCCCCAGACAAAGAGATGTAACCATGGTAATGAGCATGAACCCCTGGCAACAAGCATTTAACTCCTGGCAACAAGATTGTAACTCCTGGCAATGAGCATTTAGGTATGTGGCAAGATACTGTATTATGTAATAGGATAATGGTGTGTGGTATAATATGTAATAGGTATTACAGCATGTGGCATAATATGTAATAGACATTAAAATGTGTTGTATAATATGTAATTGTCCTTACGGTGTGTGGCATAATATGTAATGGGCATTACGGTGTGTGGCATAATATGTAATGGGTATTATAGTGTTTGACAATGTCTAATGAGCATTATGGTGTGCATAATCATGGTGCATTGTGTCTAAGGGGTTCTACTTGGCGCAGTGTGTCTAAGGAACTCTACCTGGCGCATTGTGTTGTGTACGTGAATTGGTACCACGCCCTTCATTGTTGCTTATATATAGTCAAAATCATAAGGAAAGTTAGCCAAAATTGCACAGTGTTAAGGGGGCTTGCAATAACAATGCACGGCCCCACTCGACCGGTATCTCAAGTAGAAATAGACTGTGCAGTACAGTCTATTTCTACTCTATAACAGGTGGGCCATGCTGCACAATGAGTAGTCATCCCCCCGCCGGCATTCGTCACCCATCGGCTGATGTTTGAGCCTTGCCTGTCACCTATGTCTCTAAGTCTAGTGAAGTAGTAATCACACCTAATGTTATTCTGGCTCCATGCATTGTTGATGTGGTGCTGCCCACATGAGGGACACTTTTAGTCCCCAATCCACCCCTCGCTGCAAATATGTGTAGCTACTGTATTTATGCCCAGTCTTCTGAATATAAACTGTATGTACAGTATCAGACTATTTTTGTACAATGTACAGTATGAGCAATGAGTGCTATTTAGTTGTCAAGCTGCATTTAATGCCCCAAAGTTACCAACGATTAGGACACCTAAACTTAGGACACCTAAACTTGCATAACTTGCAAACTTGCATAAAATGTGTTACTTTTCATTGAATCAATGATGATAACCTTATAAGGTTTGATACTTAAAAACATAATTCAAAAAAATAGGATTACTTTATTGCCATGCTATATTTGTTTTTTTACTGGAGTATTCAGGCACCAATTTTATCTTTCCCACAATGCACTCAGCAGCAAATATCTTTTTTGTATGTGTCATAAAACATCTCATCACTTGATATGTGCCCTCTAGTCAGTGGTCTGTCTACTGCATGCTCACAACAATCAATGGTCTTCTCATTTCAAAAACATTTCAGTCATGTTAACAAAACTGACATTTTTCTTTAAATAGCACAGCTATACAACGCTGTCTATCAGAGGGATACGGTCATTTGGTCTACAGCATGATGGTCGACAAGCATTGGGTCGACATGGGCATATGTCGACATGGATCAATGTCAACATGGGTTTAGGTTGACAGGTCATTAGGTCCACATGGGTTTTTTGATCGACAGTGTCAAGGTCGACAGTAAAAAGGTCAACATGTTTTTTTTTACTGTTTTTTGAGCCGACATGTGCCGACAGGGCAGGCATGTCCAAACTATGGCCCTCCAGCTGTTGTGAAACTACATGTCCCATCATGCCTTGCCATAAGTTTTAGCATTCCCTAATAGCAAAACTGTGGCAAGGTATGATGGGACTTGTAATTTCACAACAGATGGAGGGCCATAGTGGACATGCCTGCACTAGGGTGTGGTGGGAGAATAAAATAGTGTGCCAAGTACAGCGAGGCACCGCGCTCGAAGCATTGCGAGTGGATGTGGTGCACTTTAAACTGTGTCAACATTCGGGTCAAAAAACAGTGAAAAACCCCATGTTGACCTTTTGACTGTCGACCTAGACACTGTCCACCTAATGCTTGTGTCGACCTAATGTTCACCTAAACCCATGTCGCCCTAGACCCATGTCGACCTAGTGGTGCCGACCTAATGCTTGTCGGCCAACTCTTAAAAAGTTAGTTCATTTACAAATAATGATGTAATATAATATAATATGGTGTGTTTAACTTAATTGCATTTTATTCCATATACACCTCTGTGGCATCTCACGGTGATTGACAGTTGCAGCAGTAATACCTGCATATTAAATAGATTGAGGTACTGATAATAGCCTGCAAATTCGAGGCTGATTTTCTTCTACATTGGACAGCACTGGACTTAATGAACAGCAACTAAGGCACCATGGTTCCCTGGTTTGAGTAGGAGACTGTCATTCAGCAGAGCATGCTCTGAGAGAGAGTAGTGCAAGTCATAAGAGAAAAGTAGAGGCACACAGTATGGGCTTATTCTGGTCCGTTCCCTCGCATACAAATTCGCATGCAAGCTCGATGTTTGTGAAGTGCACATTTGCATTTCTGCGCATGTGCATGCACTGGGTGCGTACGGCTATGGCAAACAAACCATTCGCCCAAGACTGCAGGCGGGGGGACGTGGGGTGGTGGGCCGAGGGATTTGCCCATGGGAATGCCCAGCATTTCATGGGCGTTCCAATGAAAATGCTGTGCGTTCCTATGGAAATCAACCAGTGACGCAGGTGCGGGGGGCAGGCAGCTGACATCACCATGCAGTATGTCAGCTGCCCACCCAGCTCCTGTTGTAGGCGCACAGAGATCTAAGTGACCTAAAAGTCACCTAGATATGCATGCACCTTCCACATCATTCGATGGTCGGCAACGTTCGAATGATGTGGGTGTTTCCTCATGGGCTGTGAATGGATGTTTATGGTAAACATCCATTTGCAGCCTTGCGAGCGAACCCACCGTGCGTGCGTGCGTAGGCAGGCAGGACGGTAAGAGGTGCCTGGGGGACTTGCAAGGCTGTGAATTTGCAGCCTTGCTAGTCAACCAGAATAAGGGCCTATGTGCTAGTGAGACATCTGGCATCTGAGAGGAAAGTCGTATCCAATATTTCATTCATTAAATTTGGGAGTCTATGTACTAAGACATGGAGAGATAAAGTGTGTGGGATAAAGTACCATCCAATCAGCTCGTAACTGCCATGTTACAGGGTTTGTGTGAAAAATGACAGTTAGGAGTTGTTTGGCTGGTACTTTATCAATGTCCACCATGCGTGCATGCAGGGGGATTTCTAAGTATCTAGAAACCCCCCTGCCCACCAGTCTATCAGCCTAGGTGTCCGATGTTTATTCAGATTTTAGATGGAGCCTCAGGCATAGGACTGCTGGCAGCTGTCTCCTATTGCAGAGAGACAGGCTGCCGCTGAGCTGGCTGCAAGTAGGGGGAGCTAGCATGCCGCTCCCCACAGGCAGTCCCCCATGTAGCTGTTATAGTGTCGAGCTTATCGTGGTAATACAGTGAACAACTGTCCTCATTTCTCAGTGACGGGCAGGCAGGTGTTTGGGCGGGATGCAGTTAAAATCCCGGCGTTCAGAATCCCGACGCCGGAATCCCGACCACGAAATCCCGACACATTCTCCCTCCGTGGGTGTCCACGACACCCCTGGAGGGAGAATAAATTAGCGCGCCGAGCGTAGCGAGGCACTGGGCCCGCTGCGTGGCGAGCGCAGCGAGCCCGCAAGGGGGGGCGATCCACGTCCCCCCCTTGTCGGCATTTCGGCTGTCGGGATTCCGGCGTCGGGATTCTGAACGCCGGGATCCCGACCACCGGGATTCAGTACTGAATCCGTTTGGGCTATATCCTGGGGGCTTAGGTACTTATGCTGCCTGGTTGAGGGAGTAACTGTCTTTATGTTTATTTTAGGGGAAAGAACTGTGTGTATGTTATATGTGTGTTTGTGTGTTCAAGCTGTATGTATGGATGCTATATGTGCACATAGGCTTTATGGGTGTACTGTATGTTACGTGTGTGTACATGGATGTTTATGTGTACAAGCTGTATGTATGGATGCTATGTGTGCAAACATGCTTTGTGTATATTATGTGCATACATGTATATAATATGTGTGTGTACGTATGCTGTCTGTCACTGTGTGTATATGCTGTGTGTGTATACTGTGTGTGCCTGTGTTTATGCTGTGTCTATACAATGTGAGTATGTATGCCCAGTGTATGTATGCTAATGTTGTGTATATGTCGAATGTATGTGTGCTATGTGTGTATATATGTGAAGAGTATGTATGCAGTGTGTGTAGTTTTGTCCACATTGTGTATGTAAACTGTATGTGTGCAGTGTTGTATGCATGTGTATGTACAGAAATATATGTGTGTATAAAGTATATATAAAATTATACACACATCAAATACATAAATACATACATGTATGGGAACCCCTCATGAAAATCCTGTTTGCTCCTCGTCCACTTTATCTCTCTCCAAGGCTAGTAACATAGGAGTCTATGATAGCCAGGTGTAGACACTAAGGGGTAAATTTACTAAAGTTTCTAAAAATGAATAGAGGTGATGTTGCCCATAGCAAACAATCAGATTTTGACTATTATTTTTCTATTGTATTCTAATAATTGATAGACATGGGGGAAATAGAGTAAGATGAGAGGTCTATTCCAGATGTGATGTTGCTATTGGCAACCAATCAGATACTATCTCTTATATTCTAGAAGGTGCTAATTAAATTAGAAGTACATTCTGATTGGTTGCCCATAGCAACAGCCCATGTGAAATAATACTCCTATTTTAGTAGATTTCACCCATAATCTGATGTCATGTGACATCATCCGCTCACCCCAAACAGGCAACGACATGCCTGCTCTTCACAGGGGGATGACCAGTGTTTTTCTGGGCGTACCCACCATTTTTGTACCCACCCCTCACAGTGCGAATGCCTCGGCGAGTGTGATTCTTGCTGAAGGCATTTACACAGCGGGTCTGCACATGCGTATTTTCATCCATGACATCAGTCACTGGGCCATATTCAGTCCATACTGACCCAACCTGAATCAGGCCCATAATGTGCACCAAAACAACTGGCCAGGAGAGATTAATGGGACTAGCTTGTAAGGGAAACTATATCATATTAAATATGTGTGGAAATATATATTTATGTTTTAAAAGTAAAATAAATATCCAGTTTCATAGTAGTTAAAGCCGAATAAAGTCTTCCTTTGAGTTCAACCATGGTTAGCGTGTATGATCTATTTGCTTCATCCCATGTTATACATAGTGAATTCTGATTGATTTAAAGACAGATTATGATTGTTGTTTGTACCCCTGGATGTTTTTACCTGATAGATGTTTGTCCAACCTTATTTTAAACATATTTATTGTGTCTGCCAACACCACTTCTCCAGGAAAAGAGTTCCACAATTTGGCTGCCCTGAATGTAAAGAAATTTTTCCTTCTTAGGAAGGAATGGGGAACCTCCAGTCCTCCAGCTATTGTTGAACAACACATCCCAGCATGCCCTGCAACAGTTTTAGCAGAGCCAAATAGCTGGTATGTGTAGTTCAACAACAGCTGGAGGGCCGAAGGTTCCAATCCCCATCCCTGTTCTAAGGGAACAAAATCTTCTTTCCTCTAGTCTAAACTCATTCCCACGTGTCCTAGAGTCCTGACAGTTCCTTATATTGGCCCCTGATATATTTGTACATATTTAGGTTGTCTCCCCGTAAACATTTTTTTTCTAGCGTAAATAATCCCAATTTTTTTCAATCTGTATTCATTGCTTAAATTCTCCAACCCTTTTATTTGCCGTTCCTTGGACTTTTTCCCGTTCTATGTCCATTTTATAGTACGGGGTCCAGAATTGTACTCTGTATTCTAGATGTGGTCTAACCCAGTGGTTCCCAAACTGTGCGCCTAGACTCCCTGGGGTGCTTTGGGACACTTGCGGGGGTGCCTCGGGTTGGTTGTCCAAGACCAATTCAAATGATTTATGATCAATTATTTCTGAACAAAACCTGTGCTGGTGATGCCAGTCATAAAATGTGTACAATCAGAACCAAATCCTGCCAAATCTACTTAATTTGATACATATATATTTTTGGGGGCCTAGGGGTGCCATGGAAAATTCTGATACTCTAGGGTGCCGTGATTAGAAAAAGATTGGGAACCCCTGGTCTAACCAATGCTTTGTAGAGTGGGATAATTACATTTGAGTCAGTAGTCTCCATACCCCTTCTTGTACACACTGGTATCCTGTTGGCCTTATTTGTTGCTACATACACTCCAGTTTGTTATCAATATCAATTCCTAAATCCGTTTCCAGTTCTGATATACCCAAAGCAACCCTGCTTAGATTATAGTTAGCACACTGGTTATGTCTTCCAAGATGCATAACCTTGCATTTATCCACATTAAACATAATTTTCCATTTTTTTTGCCCACTATTCTAGTTTAATAAGATCGCTCTGAAGTGTGGAGAGATTCTTATCTGTTGTAATCACCCTGCTCAGTTTGTGTCATCAGCAAAGATGGAAACTTTGCTGAGTAATCTCACCCCTTTATTGTTAATGAATATGTTAAATAAAAGTGGCCCTAGCACCGACCCCTGTGACACTCCACTTAGTACTGGTTTAATACAGATGGAGCCGCCCTCGTTATTGCTGAGAACTCGCCAGATTTCACTAGCTGGCGAGCCCCGGCGGAGGGCAGCAGTGGGCGGGCTCACGCATCCCATTAATGAGAATGGGGCACATGAGCGTCTCGTACATGTGTGCCCCATACTGGTGCACCGCACAGGCTGGCAGGGGATGATGGCTGGCGATCGTTGCAATTTGAGATGCTTTAATGACTGCGGCTCCATCTGTAGTTGATACTGTCCAGTTTACAACCACTCTCTGTTCTCTATTCCACAGCCAGTTCCCTACCCATCTACACATTTTTACCCCAAGCCCCAAATCATCCATTTTGTTTATCAACCTCATATGTGTCATGGTATCAAAAGCCTTAGCAAAATCCAGGAAGACCACGTCTACAGCATTTCCATTGTGGTTGTTGTTGCTGACTTCCTCATAAAAGCTTAATAAATTTGTTTGGCATGAGCGATTTTTCACAAACCCATGTTGGTTAATACTGATTATACTATTGGGCTAAATGTGTTTGGATACCATCCCTTAAAACTACCCACTATTGATTTTAAGCTCACAGGTCTATAATTTGCTGGGTCATCCCTTTTTCCTTTTTTTAATATTGGTACTACCTCTGCTATTCTAAAATCCTTAAACACCTTACCAGAGGAAAATTAGTTCTCAAAAATGTAATACAGAGGGTTTGCTAAATCCTTCCTTAATTCCATTAGAACCCTAGGATGAATCCCATCCAGTCCTGGGGATCTGTTTGTTTTGATGAGCCTCTTTTTTAAGTCATCTGTAAATTCAATATTTAGTTCAAGCTGGCACTTCCCATTTATGGTACCTGTGGTTACCCACTGTCTGCTCCTCCCTAGTAAACACAGATGAGAGAAATGTATTTGCCAGTTCTGCTTTCTCCTTATCCTCTGTAATGCTATTTCTGTTGATATTGGTTAATGGGGCTATGTTCTCTTTTATTTTTATTTTGCTATTCATGTATCTGGTAAAAACTTCTTTGGATTGGTTTTGCTCTCTGTGGCTATGCTCTCTTAATTTTCCCTTTTAGCTACTTTGATTACCCCTTTACACCTTTTATTTACTTCTTTGTACTTATTGAACACCTCCTCATTCCCATTATTCCCAGTTATTTATTTGTCGTTCTGGATTGAATGTGTATAATACTTTATAGATAATATTGTTGCATTATTTTGAGATTGCTAATTATACCACCATTTAGCAGTGAAACTTTAACTAAATTAGTTACTGGATGCAGCAAATTCCTGAGTATTAGAACTGGGATATATATATATGTTATATGTGTAATTTACTTTTGCTTAACTCTGGCATAAGAGATTTTCTCAAATAATTGTCGGCAATACCCCAAAAAAATTTCTTCTCCCGAACCCAGTGCCTTAATGTCTGACATAGTTTTAACCATATAATATAGTACCATACATAAACCTATACATTACACATCTGAGGTCAACAGGTAAGTAAGTAATAGGATGGATGGTCCAACTTCAACGATTTCTCCCCTTATTCTGTGTGAGGGGGAGAGATAATAATAGGCAGCATAGTGCAGGTCAATCGAGTATAAAAGGTTTTAATAAAGACAGCACACTTACAAAGTGGTGACTTTCATAAAAGCATGTAACAGAGTGTTCCCGGCAAACAGCAGGCATACAGATGTCTGTGTGGAGTCCTCTAGTCTGGGTCCCTTGTGTCCGGAAAGCAAGGGGGGCTCAGTCCACGGTACTCCACTGCCACGATCCTTCCACCAGGAGCCACAATGTCCAGATACACGCTTAACGCGTTTCGGAATTAACTTCCTTTGTCAGAAGCGTGTGATTAAATGTCCATACAGAGGCATTAACATTAGACATAATACAAATCAGCTGCCGCTAATCGGCATCCAGCATCCGGTTTCCCCGTGAAACCAATATGGAGGTGCGTTCCATTCAACGGAAATGCGTCACCTCGTGTGTTCCATTTCCCGGAAGTCGGCGGGACAACGTATTCTAACCGTCTCCGGCTGAGCGTGTGATCGCCGCTGAGTGTAAATTAGCTGCTAATTGCCGCTGAAGATACAGGAAATGACGTTTGCGTGTCATACACGCGGAAATCCTTCCCTGTAGTTTGACACTTGCGTTCCAATCGGTTTGTTTTCAATTTGGATTTAGATTGACCCGGTCTCATAGGGAAATCCGATGCTGTGTACATTTACAATAACTTATATAAGCACTAAAAAGGAAAGAAAAAAAGGGGGGGGAAAGAGCAAAATATAACATTAGGATAAATTGGACTAAAATATACATATCAGCCACCACCACTTTAACAGGTGAACTAGATAGTGAACCAATACTGAATGTAAACGTCTCAATTTAACTTAAGAATGGTTTGAGCTCAAACTCTTCTTAAGTTAAATTGAGACGTTTACATTCAGTATTCCCTATGAGACCGGGTCAATCTAAATTCAAATTGAAAACAAACCGATTGGAACGCAAGTGTCAAACTACAGGGAAGGATTTCCGTGTGTATGACACGCAAACGTCATTTCCTGTATCTTCAGCGGCAATTAGCGGCTAATTTACACTCAGCGGCGATCACACGCTCAGCCGGAGACGGCTAGAATACGTTGTCCCGCCGACTTCCGGGAAATGGAACACACGAGGTGACGCATTTCCGTTGAATGGAACGCACCTCCATATTGGTTTCACGGGGAAACCGGATGCTGGATGCCGATTAGCGGCAGCTGATTTGTATTATGTCTAATGTTTGTGGGTATATATATGCCTCTGTATGGACATTTTAATCACACGCTTCTGACGAAGGAAGTTAATTCCGAAACGCATTAAGCGTGTATCTGGACATTGTGGCTCCTGGTGGAAGGATCGTGGCAGTGGAGTACCGTGGACTGAGCCCCCCTTGCTTTCCGGACACAAGGGACCCAGACTAGAGGACTCCACACAGACATCTGTATGCCTGCTGTTTGCCGGGAACACTCTGTTACATGCTTTTATGAAAGTCACCACTTTGTAAGTGTGCTGTCTTTATTAAAACCTTTTATACTCGATTGACCTGCACTATGCTGCCTATTATTATCTCTCCCCCTCACACAGAATAAGGGGAGAAATCGTTGAAGTTGGACCATCCATCCTATTACTTACTTACCTGTTGACCTCAGATGTGTAATGTATAGGTTTATGTATGGTACTATATTATATGGTTAAAACTATTTCTATACTTGGTTACCTCTGAGCGCTATTGCACCTACTCATTCTTTTTCACAACCATTGTACATTTTGAGTAGTCTAAGGTGTTTTCTACTCATTGAGTGTGTGTATAGCTGCACTTTGGTTTTATAGCGCACCCATTAGCCTTATCTTCTTTTCTTGCATTTAATGTCTGACATGGCTCCCACTCTGCTTTTTTCCTAACATCCAGTCTCTCCCAGAACATCACCACTGCCTTCTACTAGTCTTATCAAAGAGGAAACAAAATCTCCACATACTACATCACTCTACTGTAATGCTGTGGATACAAGGTGCAATTCTGCTATTGATTTTGACTCTATAGTTAAAATTGAATGGAAAGTAAGTAAGAACTACATAGCGTTGAACCACATTCGATGCCGATGTGATGCTGAGGAAATCTTCTACTTAGTTGGTATCGCATAGAAAAATAGACTGTGCCGGCAAGTATATCTTGACTATCTCACCTGTAGAATGTATTTAGCCCAGGGCCAAATTGCAAGATAGTCTAAATCTAAAGTACATCTAAACTGCAGTTAGCTAAAATTGGATAGTAAAAATTGGATAGTCAAAACCGTACATGAGCCTGACTGTGTGTCCACAGCTTTAATCCTATATTTTACAGAATACAACTTAAATTGTTCATCCTCACATAAATAGAACCTTCAACAAAAGCACCATATCAAAAGTATCTTGAAATACTATCTGTGATGCCATTTAAGATCTATACCTCATTCCAGTCACCAAGATCAATCAGATCCCCCCTCAAGCTTCTAAACTTTAAATGAAATCTAAAACCATTGTCTTTTTGATATCTTACCTTGCTCCCACTTAAGCTACTCACACTTGTACAACCTCACTTCTATACTATTCCCTACCTTGAGCCGTTAGCTTCATCCCATGTGCATTAAAGAATCAATTGGACAGTAGTTACAGAATCAGTCCAGCATCTGAGAATAAATGAGGCCCACAGTCAGTGTTCCCTCTAAGCTGTGCGCACGTGCGCGCGCACACAACTCGAGGATCATGCGCACAGACATTACAACAGAGCGCACAAAGCAGCAGTGGTCCCTTTTTGCAGTTGTGGACTCAATTAATGTGTGTTTCACTCATTAACTACATTGTGTGCTGTGTTTTGAATGTTTAAATGTTTAATATCATTTTGAAGTAAAGTTAACACAAATACTGAACGTCATTTTCCAGTTATATATAAGTGACACACAAAAATTAAAATTTCCTTCCAAAATTGCACAGCCAAAATCTTTTGCCGCACACAGCCTTCGTAAAATTAGAGGGAACATTGCCCACAGTACTCAAAGCATTTCCACCAATAGGCCCAATAGGGCATGGCATACATGTTTATAAGAAACAAAAGCATGACCCACAGCATTCACATTTTACCATTCATTTAATAAAAGCTGTACTGTGCAAACAGTTACTGTATTTATCACATATATTGAAATTTACAAAAATACTGATTATACTGTTCTATATATATATAAACTCTGAACTACTCCATCTCTATGAGGTGAAGTACTGCCACTGACCACTAGAGGCCACTCAAAGGACCAAATTAACCTTTGTGTGCTAAAGGCCCATATGCACTGGGTGACTTTGAGCTGAAAGTCACTCAAGACACCCAGTTTAAACGGCTTTCAGCTCAAAGCCGCCCAGTGTGTCTGCCCCGGCGATGAGTGGTGAGCGCTGCTGCGCGCTCCCGCATCAGCGCCGGGAAAGTCGTTCATCTGTTGGTTATACCAGCAGATGAGCGGCTTTCAGAACGGCTTTGCATAGCGCTGCGCTATGCAACGCCATCCTCCCCCCTCCGTCGGCGCCGGGCAGGGGGAAAGCCGCTCAGTGTGTATGCACGTCCATACACGCTGGGCATAGTCACCCAGTGTGTGTGGACCTTAAAAGATTTTATAACAGAAAGTAAAAACAATGTTTGCAGGGACACTGATCTGTTTAGAATTTGCTGGATATGGAGAGAGGGAGCTGTGAAGACAGAGATTGGAGGTAGGAGCAGATAGTTACTGGGCGTGGGGTGGAGAGTTTGTGGGCTAAAAACTGTCATAGATCAAAGTGAAAATACTTTGCAGAAGCAGTCATTTTTATGTGTTTTTAACTAGTTGTGATATAATAGAGAAGAGCAATTGTTTAGAAAGGGGCATTCAGAAAAGCACAGATTATGTGGCTGTCTTCAAACCTGCATTTCCACCCATTTTAAGTAGCTAGAGGTCCTGTATAATTAATTTGTGTCTTGGCATAAAGTGATAGTATGGTAAGCCTATTTATGGGGAGGGATGCCAATCCCGGGGCATTTTTTCAATCCTGGAATTTTGTATTGAAAAAAGATCAATCCCAGGATCCCGAAATTTGCCTCCCTAATAAAAAAAACGGGTGCCAGGCAGGCTGGCTAATGGAGCCGGACCGGCGGGCTGATGGAGCCGGGCAGGCGGGCGGGCTGCTGGAGTGGGGCGGGCGGGCTAGCTGATAAAGCCAGGCGGGCAAGCTAGCTGATGAAGCAGGGGCTGATGGAGCCGGGGTGGGCCCAGGACAGAGGCGGATGGAGCAGCCAGGGCAGACGTAGCCAAGATGCAGGCGGGCTGTGTGGCCTGAGCAGCGTGACCTCTGACCTCAACATGCTGCGCAGAGCTGCACTGTCGGGGACGGGAGAAGCCGGGCAGCTTCTGAGCACCCATTTAGATGCTGCCCAGCATTAGACTCCCGAAATCCCAGGATTGGAAACTCCAGTCCCGGGATTGAAATTATGGAGTTTTGGGGGCCAAATCCCGGGATTGGCCACCCTATTTATGGGACTTCAGTTGACACTACCATTCCATAAGAAACATTATCCATCTGTAAGATTTACTAAATTGCAAGTTTAAATAGCACTGGAAAACGTAACAATTTTAATTGTAATTCCTTATTTTTCTTTATTTTAGCTTGATTTATATAATTGTTTTACAGTTAGCCTAAAGTAGGTTGTGATTTTAATTCATCCTTTGAAAAATAATAAACCCTTTTGTTTTCAGAGAAATGTTTTTGCTATGAACTAGATGTGGCAGGAAACTCCAGCAGAGACGCATGAATTCAAACCAAACACCTGGGAGCTCAAATGAGATTTGACACATTCATTTCTGCAGGGAAGCAATCAAATTGCCCTGTTAAATAATCTTACACAGGCCTAAAATTAGATATCATTAATCTTATGTTTTGCAGAGATGATCAAAAATAATTTAATTTGAAAAATATGACAAATAAGCACCACATCATCACTAATGAGCACACACAGGTGCATGAATCTAAATTGTTCTCTGCTGTACTCTGCCTTGAAAGCATTCCCTTTATCAAACATTTAATTACTGTTGAAAGAAATGTCTTATTAGAAACATCTGCTTGTGCCGTAACATGACTAAGACCAGATTGTTTGATTCTCCATGCGAAATCTTAAATCATTTCTGTTTTTGGTCAGAAGATAATTAAAACATGATTTCCAATATATAACAGGTGGGATCAGTATGTCACAGAAGATTCCCAAGGGCAACATGGAGCATACAAGCACACAGTTCTCAGTTCATTACAGCAAATTACCGAGGCTGTCATGAAATCTGTTGAGCACCAGTAATTTATGGGGGCATTACTCAGTTGGAGTAGCATGGCCATGCCTCATTGGGAGTATCCACCTCGATACTTACGCTAACACGACGTTCCAACGGAGAATGTGTGATGGCACTCCTTGGCATCCATAACATGTCATTTGTATCAATATTTCACAAAAATATAATTAGTATTATGTCAACATTTGTATCAAGAATCTCAGCATAACAAATCCTTTCTCAGTTTGAGCATCGCATGACACAAATATAGCAATTAGTTTTGCAGAACTGTCTTCACATTATATAATTACTATTACTAGGATTACTATATTTGTATCTCTTGACGCTCAAACTGATAAATGATTTGTTATGCCGAGATTTTCAATACAAATGTTGGCATAATATTGTTAATATTTCTTTGAAGTATTGACACAAATTACATGTTAAGTTGATACAGCGCTAACATACTCTGAAACATTAATGTGTAAAACATCAGTGCTAATAATATCTGGTGACAAGAGAAAACTATATACAGTACTCAGACATATTCATTAACAGCATGGGTGTGATAGCCTTTACATGGTGGATGCACTGGGAGTTTTGTATAAATTATAAATTATTTATTACTTCACACAATACTTTGTCTATTATTTCATGGAACTTTTGCACTTAGGTCATTCTAATTTTATCGTTCCACTGCTCCTTCGCACAGGGAAGCGATGTTTATCTTTTGCGCATGAGGATAAGCATTTATGCACTTGTGCAGCCGCTTGGTGCAAGCAGGCAATTTGTTATTCACCATCCCGTTAGCACCTAGAAGTGCTGGGCATTCCCATGGTAATTTGGCAATGACGTGGGTGCTCGGGACGGGCAGCTGACATCACCATAGGTCAGTTCCCGCCCTCTTCCCATACAAGGTAGCCGCAAATCTAAGACACCAGAGAGTGTCTTAGATTTGCGTGCACCTTACAAATCATTTGATGGTTAGCGACAATCAAAGTAATTCCTCTCAGCACACAAGCTGTAAATGGATGTTTGTGCTAAGCATCCATTCAGATGCGTGCAGGAGAACTCGGCGTGTGAGGGGAGTGGCATCCGTGAGGGTGGCGGGTGGCGTTTAAATCACACGCAAGCTGCAAAATTTGCATCATTGTGTGTGACCAGAATGATCTGGTGATTTTAATCAATGAATGAACATACAAACACTGTCTCCCTATCCTCCCCCTTTAACTTCTCTCTCTCTCTCTCTCTCTCTCTCTCTCTCTCTCTCTCTCCCCCTATATAATGCATCCCTTTCTTATACTCTAGATTCTGTCATTCCACCAACCACTCTTCACCCTTGCAAACTTACACCTCAACTCTGGCAGACCAAATGCACCAGAAACCTGCAAAAATGCCCATATGCTGCTGAGCAAAAGTGGAAGAAATCAAGCTCTAGGGAAGACTTCCTCTATTTAAAATGTATGCTTTCATTCTTCAGTGCTGCCCTATCCCTTGATAAACAGTTATACTTCAAGAAACGCATCTCCTCCCTGTCTATAAACTCATGGCTCCACTCTGCCACTGTCAACTCCCTCTTCTGCCCACCTCCGCCTCCCCTCCTCACTCTCTGCTCTTGATTCTGTCACTTAATTCCACATCCACTTCCTTCTCTCATGTATCTGGTGAGGAATTCATGGTCCTCATCCTTTCCCCCCTCCCCTCACCACCTCCCCATTTGACACTATCCCCTCCTGTTTCCTTCCATACCTCCATTTGTTTTCATCCAATCCACCTCCTCATTTTATCCCTCTCATCGGGCACTGTCTGCTCTGCCTAAAAGTATTCTCTTATCTCCCCTCTCCTTAAAAAAAATACTACCATTGGTCCAAACACCCTCCCCAACTACTGTCCCATCTCTCTACTCCCTTTTGCCTCCAAACTCTTTGAGTAGAGTGTCTACAACTGCCTTAATGCCTTTCGCTCCTCCAACTCCCTACTTGATCCATTACAGTCTGGCTTCCGTCTCCACTCCACTGAAACTCACAAAAGTCTGCAATGTTCTCCATGCTGCAAAATGTAAGGGTCGCTAATCTTTGCTTATTCTTCTCGACTCCTCTGCTGCTTTTTCACTCTCTTCTGCAAATCTTTAACTCCCTTGGTCTGCATGATACTTCCCTTTCCTTGCTGTCCTCCTTTCTCTCTGTCCATTTATTTCTTTCTCCTCTTATGATGTCACTTCCCCCAACTACCACTAATTGTAGGTGTCCCCCAAGGTTCTGTTCATTGTCCTCTTCTCTCTCTCTCTTACTCTCTCTCTCTCTCTCTCTCTCTCTCTCTCTCTCTCATATATATGATGATACTCAATCTACCTTTCCTTCCTCTCCCCTGCTCTCTGCAGTTGTGTGGAACTGTTTCTTTTCTATATGTTTTTGATTACCCCAATACTTTCTTAAACTCATCATGTCCACGACTGAGCTGATATACATTGCACCGTGTATATGCCTTTTTGTACGATTAAGTAATAAAATAAATAAAAATTGAATATAATTGATAGCAACTATTATTATTATATTAAATTGTAATTGTCCATAATTAACACTGAAACCTCCCAAATCAGTTAGCAAGTTTGCCATTATAAGGCAATTAATTAATAATCAGGAATTGGTCACATAATTATAATTTGTTATTGGCACCTACAGTATTATGTCACATAGAAATGAAGGATCTCTGGAATATACCACAGGAGCCCATAGGAATGTACCATGGGATTTGTTAAAGTACTTCCTGGTTCGGGAACCTGCTGCACTACTGTGCATGCTTGGTCATTAGACTATACATGTTTCAGCAGGTCATAGTGTACTGCAGGTCATAGACTGAAATAGCTAAAGACATCTAAAGGTTGAATTAGCTAATGAGGCCAAGTTCCACAATGCAAGTCTTGGTACTGTAGGTTTGCCATCTTAGCAGCCCCAACAGAACCTATGGCAGCTGCTGTTGTAATGGAAAATGGGGGGCCACAATAAATCTCAGATAACTGCTGCAGTCTCCCATACACATTTTCAGACTGGAGCAGGAAGCAACCACTAGGGAAGGGGGGGGGGGGGTAATACAGTGGTAGATGGCCTTCAAATTAGAAACTACATGAGCTGGACCCCTTGACAAATACATATAGAAAATACTGTGAGTCTATGCATTGTAATGTACCAGACTAATATCAGTAAAATAAAACCTATGTATCATGTATAATTCAAATGCAGAGTCTGGAACCCGTTTTATTGAGGGCGAGATGGGTCTCTCTCCTTTGCTGATATGGACCAGTCCAACCATACACATATTCCAATGATGTAATGGGAAACAACCCCCATAAACAGCTGTTCTCATCCCTCTCTCAGAGATTCACATTCCAGAGATTTTTACATTTTGCATTTAAGCAGGAGCCATAAAACCTATAACATGGGGTCCGTAATCTCCAATATCTGCTGCGATCCCTGTTCATATATTCCAATGATGCTTAATATTTGCAGATACCCTATGAAAGTGTCTATTTTCAAGGTAAATCACGCAAATTATTTTCGTTATATATGTTCATAAATCTGGGCAATGAATAAAAGCTTAACACTTGTAGCCATGCCACGATGCTCTCGTTGACTGTTTATACTAATGAGTCAATTTAAATGTTATGCCAGTGGCTGTAGTTAGATATACTAATGGGAAATACATGATACCAATCTCTTAGCTAATGAAAACACAGGCCGCCTATAATCACCGTAGTTATAAATAAATGGAAGGAATAGGTATTGCTGCACATTAATCAATAACTGTGGATCAATAAGCACACTTCTTCTGATCAATATACATAGCTTAAAATCCCACAATGGAATAGATAACTTATTACTGCAATTTTTCTTAAGAAATCAATAACTCCATTTTTTTCTAGAATGCCCATTAGTAGTTAGGTAAACCCCCTTCAATAAAATATAAGTTATTTTATGCTTTCCACACTGTATTGATACTGTATATCATATAACACTGTCATTTTATTTCTACTAATTAATACATGCAATAATGGAACTCAATAGCTCCAGATAGTCATTTTTTATTACAAAAAAAGAATGGGTTCTACTTAATATAATTATTCATGAGTGTATCACAAAGCAAACAAGTTATTGCATGAGAAATTCAACATTACAGGACATCTGCTGTCTTAGTTATTGTGCATGGACATCATGTGACCCAAGGGGAGGGGCTATCACTTACTCAGGGGGAAGGAGGGGGACACGGCTAGCACTGGGGAAAGGGTGGGGGGGGGGTTCATGTTTTTTTACACAGGGGGAAGGGGGGGCACGGTTCACACAGGTGGAAGAGGGAGGGGGTGACAACACAGGGGCTCCTAGTTATAATAAAATGGAGAGGCGTTGCTACATAGACTGGCCCTGGTGCTTCCCCTCACAGCTCCATGCTCACCATGAGGGCAGCACGGATGGTGTAATGGTTAGCATTACTGCCTTTACAGTGCTGAGGTCATGGGTTTGATCCCCACCATGGCTCTAACTGTGCGGAGTTTGTATATTCTCCCCGTACTTGCGTTGGTTTACTCCAGTTTCCTCCACAATCCAAAAATATACAGATAGGTTAATTGGCTTCCAACAAAATTAACCCTAGAATGTCTGTGTGCACATGTACATGTGGTAGGGAATATAGATTGTAAGTTCCACTGGGGCAGGGACTGATGTGACTGTTCATCTATACTCTGTAAAGCGCTGCGGAATCTGTGTGCGCTATATAAGAAACTGTTAATATATAATAAATAAAGGAGGGGTGGTGGGCCTGGTCCAGGTTTTCTCATGGCCAAGGAGAGGTGAAGCCACATAATGTTCCTGAGTTTTGTGGTTTTAATGCAGTCCTTCAGAAGTATGTTGGTATGCTGTTTACCTTCTGGTTTCCTCTGGTTTAACGCCGGTATAACGCTACTAATAATTTAAATCTGACCCGTTATAACTAGACCCTTCAGACACTAGATCCCTAACGTGCCAAGGACTGACTTCCCAAACTATACTGATTATATCAGCCAAAAGAAACATATGTGCATCCTGATTTAACTGCCCCTCCCAATACACCTCCCCCACCTGCAAAAGGTGCTAATCAGACGTAGGAGATGTAAGATCAGTGACACTATTCCGCTATTTCTAAGTTCTTGACATAGCACAAGTAGCAGTGGGAAATAAGTTCCACATCCTCTCCAGGACCACTTTAAGCCCTGGTTATAGACACATATAGGCCCTTATTCTGATTGACGCGTACTTTTCCGCATACTTTCGGATCGCGTCTTTACGGCGTCTGCGCATGCGTGGAGAACGCAACGCGCATGTGCCACGCCTTGACTCCGTACCTGTTTGGGCAAATCCCGTACAAAACTGTTCACCGCAATCAGTCGGGAAATATGGGCGTATTATGGGCGTCATGCGGAATGACACATGGGCGTAGTTTCAAAGTGGGCAAAACGGGGCGGAAACATGGGCGGACACGGGGGAGTACACTTATGTTGGGGGGCGTGCATTCGGATACCACTCCGAATGTACGCGAACAAAAAGGGAAGAAATGTGCGGTGTCCAAAAGGCTACTATTGCTTTGCGGACACCACTCGTTCCTGCGGTAGGCGAACGGACCGCCTAATGACTACAAGCATTAACACCTGAACCCAATAGAATCGACTCCTTTACTCATTACTCACTAATAGGACGCTTGTCAGTGCTTTAATTGAAACCATTGCTGCTTCAAGGAAACCTTATTAATCAGCCACATATGCTGTACTTGTCACACACTTTAAACCTGCTAACAATGGACATGACTGAATATTAATACTAGCAATACACATGTGTATTCGACATGTCCTAATGAAACCACACAATTTTTGTAAAGTAAATAAATTTATTTATATACATTTCAGTCAATGCCACTGTGATGCAATGACAAAAAAATAAAAAAAAAAAAACAAAAACAAAATCATGGCAGGATTGTACCAAAATAAATTATAATACAAAACAAATATAATTGCACACAGATGGACTCCAGCACCTCCTATGTGCCACTGCACATGCAGCCAGTGGGAAATGAGGAGGCTGCTGGCCCTTCTACAGCAGGGCAACCTGCACCTGACCATTCGACAGCAGGGCAACCTGCACCTGGCCCTTCTGCAGCAGGGCAACCTGCAGCTGGCTCATATGCACCATCAGCAGAATCATTTGGAACACAACCGGGGACTTAGCAACATCACTTCAAGTACAGCTGACAGTAATGGCAGGCAAAAGAGGGCAACAGGGGAACCAAAAAGGACATTTGAAGCAAGGGCTCATCTGGTTACCCTCAGCACGTGATTGGACATAAGAAGCTGACACACACAGCACAATGGAAGAGTTGGGATGACATAACGGTGGAGATTAATGCAGCCACAAGTTCATTTGCGACCACGTTTGGCCTTGGTAGGCTCCTTGGCCTGTGCAGCAGCTCTTCGGCCACGGCCAGATGCTGGGGCAGGTGGAGCAGATGCTGGTGAGGGGTTGGCTGGTCTACCCCTCCTGCCAGCAGGGAGTGTTGCTGGTGGTAATGCACCAGAAACGGATGACATTAGGACCCTGTTGCTGTTAACTAGCTCCACCATAAGCTCATTATGGTGGAGGAGGAGATCATTTTGGCGGGTGGCTTGCTCGGCCAGCACCTGAGCACTTGCAGCCATGGCCTGATGCGCCTCAGCCATGGCCTGCATGCTCC
Source organism: Crinia signifera (assembly GCF_055691185.1). Taxonomy (NCBI): domain Eukaryota; kingdom Metazoa; phylum Chordata; class Amphibia; order Anura; family Myobatrachidae; genus Crinia; species Crinia signifera. Next base: position 161,477,393 of record NC_139220.1, on the reverse strand, counting down.
CAGCGATGGCCTGCTGGGTGCTGACCAAGCTCGCTATGATCTCCTCGGTCCTACGCATCCGTTCTGATGCCAACTCTCCCTGCTGGTTTATGTCCCCAAGCATGTGGGCCAAGGCGGCCAAATCGGCTTGGTCCGATGGCTGCTGCTGCACAGGCCTACCACTGGGGCCAGGTGGCACGGACTCCTCCACCTCCTGAGCAGAGTCGTCACCAAGCAGTGGGGTGTCTGTGGAAAATGATAAACACAATTAGGACACATTCTAAGATAATTACTTGCACAAGCTTATGGCATGACAAATATTTACCTTCAATAAAAGACGCAAACACTTCAGCTGGGGCCTCGCTATCCATCGTGCTCACCCCCCTGACCTCCTCAACTGATATACAGCTCTCGGCCATCAACTCCAGGGGGGTGAACTCTAGCCCTGATGGCATGGGCCCGGCCCCAGATCTCTGGCTGTGTTCCCACCGCTTGGTCATCTTCCTCTTCAGGTTGGTTTTGAAGTCCTGCCACCTGCAATGTAAGTTGACATATTAATACATGTCACTCCAGATGTTTGCTGTTGCAGCCATTGCTCTGTGCTCCATATTACGACATGTGCTTAATGTCAAAAAGATAACATTACATGCAACTATGATATCAACCGTTACAATACACATTCACAATCACCCTACTCTAACTCTCAACTAAATAACATGTCAATAATGTCTGTGTATCGTAACAACCTCACCGGCCATTTGCCAAATCCATCTAAGCATGAATTCAATCATTACTTGTATATTACTGGGCACATGTATCACAAAACAACTTGCCTCTTCTTGACATGGTCCGCCTCACGAACTTGTGGCGCAACTTCATTAATCTCTGCCGTTATGTCTTCCCAAATCTTCCATCTGCGTGTGTGTGTCAGCCTCTCCGATGGACACTCAATCCAATCACGTGCTCGGGGAACCAGGATGGCAAGCTCCTGTGCTTCATATGCCTTATTTCTTGTACTTGGTTCCTCTGTTGCCCTCGTTCTCCCCTTGCCACGCCCACGCCTACTGGCACGTGTCGCTGTACTTGAAGTGCTGGCCATGGTACTATCTTGTGAAGTCCCCGGTTGTGTTCCAAATGATTCTGCTGATGGTGCATATGAGCCAGCTGCAGGTTGCCCTGCTGCAGAAGGGCCAGGTGCAGGTTGCCCTGCTGTAGAATGGTCAGGTGCAGGTTGCCCTGCTGTAGAAGGGCCAGCAGCCTCCTCATTTCCCACTGACTGCATGTGCAGTGGCACATAGGAGGTGCTGGAGTCCATGTGGTCAAATAGTTGCTGCAGCTCCTGGTCCACCTCTGCTTGTGATCCAGACATGTTAGCAACAACATTGTCACATTCTAATACACCTTTATATACTGTTTGTGTATCCTGTTTGGCGGACATGAGCGGCAGCTGCGTTCCGTGCGCGAGCGTACGTCGCTGTTTTTTCGCGCCGCATACGTGTGTAAAACCTGGCGAAACTTCGACATGAAATACTGGTCACCAATTCTAACATTGCATAGAATCTTCTGATACACCTGTGACTATCGCACAATACACATGCTATTTGCTAGCATGACATGACATTTGGTTCATGACTACTGTGGTATTGTGGAGTTTGATTGCAAGCTAAAAGTAGCCCAATCCCTTAGAAAATCCAGGCCACAAGTCATGCAATACTCATCACTACTGTTATAGACCACACATGTGAGAGGCCTATAAATAGTGAGTTGCTGCTAGAATCATTTTTCTCCAGATCTGGACTTGTCAGGGTCTAAGGTAAGCTCTTCCATGGTCCTTGTAGATATGATATCCATTAAGCTAAGTGCATACACACTGTGTTTTATATATATCAGATTTGTTCATTCCCATACATCAGCACTACTGTATTTAAGGCATGCGAATTTGTCACCATTTGTGTTGGCGCAGAGACGCTGTTCATGTAAAGATGAACAATAAAGTTATTAACACAAATAACTGTGATAAACCAATGCCACCACCTGATTGGTTGATTGATGCCATTGTTAACATGGCGGAGACACGCAGGGCAGAGCCTTTTTCGCCTGCGGAACTGAGGGCTCTGGTCTCCGTCATGGAGACAAGGCTGGGCCGTGCGGGGCCCTTTATCACTAATGGGCAGAAGCGGCGGGCCTATGCTGCGGCAGGGCGCAGGATTTTCGCACGCACTCGGGTGCGGAGGACCATCGGGCAGCTAGAGAGGCGGTGGTCGGACCTCCGCAGGCGCCAGCCCCAGCTTTTACAGCAGATTAGGGGCGAAATAGCTGATTGTGAGTATTTTAGCTAGGAAATTTCGCACTGACATCATAGCATATATAAACAATAAAATGTGTCTCATGATAAGTGGGTGTCCATGGGTTTAAAAGTCCATAGACTGTTATGTGTGCTTCTTCCTGGTTAACATGCAGTCATGTGGCTTTTATATGTAATGACATAGCATTCATGATTCTGATGCATACAATGTGCCAGATCTAATATGTGTTCAATATTGATAAATGGCAGGGTTGTAATGATTGAACAAATTACTAACAATCACTTAATAACTTAAATGTCACATTTTGGAGTCCATTACCAGTAAGGAGCTACTTTCAAGCATCGTTTGCCAACATTATCACCCTTCCATGTATGGCTTGTTATGGATTAATACATGTGCCCCAATGACCCGACATTGACCATGATTTTTTTTTCTACCACACAGCACGAGCCCGAGCACGACAGGCACGGGAACAGGCCGAGGCAGCCCTGGCTGAGGAAGAGCTCCAAGAGCGTGATGAGGAGGTGGCGGCGAGGGTGGAGGAGGAGCAAGTGGAGGAGGAGGAGGAAATGGTGGAGGAGCAAGTGGAGGAGGTGGAGGAGATGGTGGAGGAGATGGTGGAGGAGGTGGAGGAGATGGTGGAGGAGGTGGTTGAGGAGGAGGAGGTGCCTGAGGAGGTGGTGGTGGAGGAGGTGGAAGAGGAGTTGGTGGCAGAGGAGGAGGTGGAGGAGGTGTTGGTGGCGGAGGAGGAGGAGGTGGAGGAGGTGGTGGTGGTGGAGGAGGTGATTGTGGCGGAGGAGGAGGTGGAGGAGGTGATGGTGGCGGAGGAGCTGGCGGAGGAGGTGGCTGAGGAGGCCACGGTTGCCCCGGAGTTGGACGAATCCGAGGGGGAGGAGGCGTGTGAGGCACCGGAGTCCCATCAGATCGGTATGTTTACATAATGCATCATTCATGAAGTAGTTGTACTGGTATTTGTTATGTAGCAGTGGTGAAGAAAAAATTTGGTACAATACTATTAATACAGAACTCAAAGTGGGTAGCTACAGATACAGGTACGGGTTAGATGGGGTGTCCAAGGCATCCCTTTCATCCAGGACACCTCTGAATTACACAGGTTTGTGGGATGGCTTGGAGCTCCATTTTGACTGCCACATAACCGTTGTAGTTAAACAGGATCCTGGAGTAAAGGGATGAGTGGATCATTTGTGGATTAAATTCACCTGCTGCAAGGCTCGATTCTGACCCATCATATAGTGGAATCTATATTGTTGTTGAATGTTATTTATAAACTATAGGATGTATGCTATAAATGGAGTATGGGCCGGCCTACCTTGGAATGGAGTCACAAGTTGCCAGTGTCCCTGGAGCCTCCTCTACCTAAACACCCCCTGTAGTTCAGATTGTTTTTTGGCCCTCACAGAATTGTAGGTTGGTTTAGACTGAATTATGATTTTGAGGATGTGTACTGTGCATTCCTGACATTTGCATAACTCCCATGCCACGAACCATCACTGAACTTAGACTGAGGAGATTGTGACAAGTTCTTATTGACGGAGGCCATGACATGCTTGTCATTGGTTAGTCATGGGTGGGTTGTGAATGAGAAGAAACACTATAACTGTTATGTCTTCTGCAGAGTAAAGGGTAGAGGGAAAAAAACACAGTATGTAGTAAATAAGTTTGCATGTATGTATATATGTGTGTGTCATATCTATTTATCTATGTGTGTCTCTATCTCTCTACATATATATATATATATATATATATATATACACATGTCACCTAGCATTTGTGCAATTTATGTCGCAGTATGTGAAATGTATGCAGTGGCGTAAGTTTGTCTGAGGGGCCCGGAGGCAAGATGAATGCTTGTGCCCCCCCCCCCCCCCCTAATATAAATATATATATATAGGATTTGTGGCCGTTTTCCACGATCCCACCACAGAGAGAGAGAGAGAGAGAGAGAGAGAGAGAGAGAGAGAGAGAGAGAGAGAGAGAGAGAGAGAGAGAGAGAGAGAGAGAGAGAGAGAGAGAGAGAGAGAGAGAGAGAGAGAGAGAGATTTTACTGCAGTGTGTTGGGCAGGCACTTACTGAATTAACGCTCACCCTCAGCGTCTACCGCCCTGCTTCTATCTTCAGTGACTGTCTGTCACTCTCCCGGCAGCAGCTCCCATCGCTTCAGTGTACGGCTCCCGGCTCTTCGTCTGACAGGTGACTTCCGCAAACAAGTAAGCAGCCAGCAAGAAGCCCGCTCAGGGAGGACGATGAGCGCTGATGAGCCATTGCGTACAAGGGGGAGGGGCACTCGCACCCAGAGGGGGGGCACTCGCACCCGGCGCCTGACCGCTTCATAACATAACTGCGGCATCCCTGGCATCGGAACATCGGAGGCAACGGAGCCTGTGCCCCCTTTCAGCCGGGCGCCCGGCGGCAGATGACTCCATTGCCTCCGGGAGTTCCGCCACTGAATGTATGCATGAATATCATGACTAATTTTTGCCCCTTTGACATGCCCACAGATGACACCACACCGGCAGATGAGGGGGTTCGTGGGGCCCTCCTGCGGGCGGAGCACCATTTGCGGCTATTACTAGCCGATCTCCAGGACCTGCGAGATCTACTTATCTAATTTATTATTTTATATTTTTTTATTTAAATGTTAATTTTGCATTCAAATAAATGGTTTATGCAAGTTCACAGTTGTTGGTTTTATTTGCACATTAAACAGTATATGTGTAGATTGTTTATAATCTTTTACACAGGGTCTAATACAAACCATTGCACTTCAATTGCTGTAAGGGTTAATGTGTGCAATGCATGTGTTAGGCATGCTTGTAAGGATATATTGGCATCTAATTGATTCCAATTCCAAATAAGCATTTTTGTATGAGGATAGGTAATTGAATAAGTGGGTCATGTGATGTATTGCAGAATAGACATAATAGTGGGTTTTTTGGCGTAAATACACCGCTTACGTGCGGTAGCACCGCTTGGCTCCCGTTCGGATGCGGTATTCCCGTGCATACTCTGTAATACTCTGTAATACCGTGCAGAATCGGAGTGTTTCTCCCGCACACGCATGGTTTGTATGTCGTCCGTAAACACGCCCTGTTCTTAAAGAGTGAGTCCGTCCGAATGCGGAGGACACGTGGGCGTTTCTACGGACGATGGCCGCACGCGGCAGAACACCGTGGCGTGCGGGCCGCACCGTAAGAATTCGGGAATATCCGCACCGATCAGAATAAGGGCCATAGAGACAGCAGGGAGAATATAGGAGATGGTTGGATGCACCTGCTCCATACACTTTGACCATGCTATGCCCTTATTCATAAGAGACCCTTACAATAAACAGATCCATTCCACAGCTAAAGTATATATGCCCAATTTAGATAATGTTTTTTTTAATCATCTGTTTCTAGTATGTTGAAACCACTACACTCTATCAATATGTGATGCCACCATCTTAGGATCATTAATTTAAAGTTTAATACAAATGCCATTTTTAGAGGTTTAGTCCCGAGAACAGTCATCTATTAATCATCAACTAGAGACTGACCTGCAACTGAAGGCTTCTTTAGTACTAATCCTATGTCTTTTATCTTTGAGTGGAGAGGAAAGCAGAGGATAATAGAGATTAGGGAGGGAAAAAAGAAGCTGTACAATTACTTTCGGAACTAGACACAGAAAGATAAATGGATAATAAATTATGCAGACATATTTCAATCACTAAAAACAAATGCAATAAAATGGACAACTCTAGAACTGCTTTTTATACAGTGCATTTTCTATGCAAGGCCTGAAGGCCCTGGAGTCAGCAATTCACACGTAAAATGACTATGTTAAGAATAATACAGTGTACAATAGCGTATTTTCTATTTTAAAACAAAAAATGGTACTTGTGTATTATCACGGCGCCCATTGCATTGCATACCATAAGGCTTAATATGGTATGCAATGAGATGAGATGTGCTGTGATGGGACCCGATCTTATACAATTTAAAATTGTATAACATTGTATATGGCATACAATGGCATACAATGAGATGAGATGAGATTTTAAATTGTATAAGCACACTAATGGGTGCTGTCAATGTTAATTGGCCCCCCCTATAAGATTTTTAATTGTATAAGCACCCTAATGGGTGCTTACAATGTTAAATGCACCCCCACGCCACCCCCACTATCAACGCCAACCCGAAGCGTGGCGAGCGCAGTGAGCCCACGAGGGGCGGCGGTACACGTCCTCCGACCTTTTCATACCCCACCTATCCATGTTGGCGTGGAGTTGATTCTATATAGTGTGGCGAGCGCAGCGAGCCACCGAGCCCGAAGCGTGACGAGCGCAGCGAGCCCCGCGAGGGGACGCGTAATACATGTAAAGTAAAACGCAGCCCCTCGCGGGGCTCGCAGCGCTCGCCACGCTTCGGGCTCGGTGGCTCACTGCGCTCGCCACACTATATAAAATCAACTCCACGCCGACATGGATAGTGGGGGTATAAAAAGGTCGGAGGACGCGTATCGCCGCCCCTCGCGGGCTCGCTGCGCTCGCCACGCTTCCGGTTGGCGTTGATAGTGGGGGTGGCGTGGGGGTGCATTTAACATTGTAAGCACCCATTAGAGTGCTTATACAATTAAAAATCTTATAGGGGGGCCAATTAACATTAAAAGCACCCATTAGTGTGCTTATACAATTTAAAATCTCATCTCATCTCATTGTATGCCATATACAATGGTATATAATTTTAAATTGTATAAGATGTCATAAGATGGAAATCGTGGGCGCCGTGCTAATACACAAGTACCCAAAAAATAAAAGCTGCCAGGAAACATGACTTATTAAGGCACTTAATATATATAACTGTGTAATCACTTTGATGCACCTATATTTATTGTGAGACAGATGTGTTTCACACAGCAGTATTTTAATATTTTTATCTCTAAATATATAAAGCCCTTGGTAAGCGTCTGTCTGTCTGTTAATTCTTGCTAATCTCCGGAACCACTGGATGGATTTTGATGTATTTTTAGCCATTTTATGGAAGATTTGCTAAGGGAGGTTTAGGTGTATGAATCACTAATTTATGAGAAAAGGTAGCTGAGCAGTGACAATTTTAGTAAAAGTGAAAATTTTCTACCTCTGGCCTGTTCTCCATATGTTCCTCTGATACCCCCTCTCTATACGCTCTTTTGACCACCTGATTTTTTGGCCGATTGTCCGATGTTTACCGATAATCGGTCGAAAAGCGGCCGATATCGGTCCGATGTGCGCTCCCGTGGATCTTTTGCTAAATCTTTTGATCTTACGTGCTGCATGAAAGATGAGAAGATTTAACAAAAGATCCATAGGAACGCACATGCAGGGCCGTAACTAGGGGGGGGCTGGGGGGTCACGCGCACCGGGCGCTGGAGGTGAGGGGCGCTGTGAGGTCCGGTGTATGTGGACGCTGTAGCGGCGGGCATGTTACTTTGACTCCGTCCATCTCCTACTAGCGCGGCTGCAGGAAGCTCTGATGACTTCGAAAAGACTTGCCGGACGCTGTTTGGCTGAATTCAGCCAATCAGCGTCCGGCAAGTCTTTTTGAAGTCATCAGCGCTTCCCGCCGCAGCGCTAGTAGGAGACGGACGAAGTCAAAGTAAGATGCGGCTGCGGCTTCAACGGTGAGAGGACTGTGCGGGGAGGGGGGGGTCTCCGGCGCCAGGGACAAGGCGTCATTTGGTCGGTCCCCCCTGTCAGCTGCAAACTAAGCAGCGGGGAATAAACGCTGTGCGCATGCGCACAGCGTCTATTCCCGCAGCCAGGGGGCTGGGGGCATGGCTAGAGGCTCACAGAGCCTCTGGGTCATGCCCCCATAGCGGCAAAATGGGGGCGTGGCCTCGCGGGAGAGCAGCGATTATAGGCCACGCCCCCAAATTAGGCCACGCCCCCGAAAATTTCGGCGCGCATCCGGCGCGCAGCAGCATCACTAGGGGGTGGGGCACCAAAAGACTGCCTTTCCCCGGGCGCCGGAAACCCTAGTTTCGGCCCTGGCACATGGGATCTTCAGAAAAATCTTTGGTAAAGCTGTGCGCTTGCCTGAAATCTTTTGTCCAGGACGGACCAATGATTTCAAGGCTAATTTATGCGCACATCTTAAGATCGCAGATCTTTCTAGTGTGTGGGCACCTTTACCCCATGTGTTCCTCTGACCTCCTTTCCTTATCTGTAACTCTTCCATGATGTGTTTGTTTAAAAATGTTGTGTTATTGTTAGTCATGTGTATGGAAAAGAGAAGCCTCTTTCTATTTGGTTAAATACAGTAAAATGGGGCTTGTGCAGATCCTATTGATGACAGTTGCTGCAGCCTGTGTGCAATCACAGGACACCACTGGTTTCTGCTTGCAGATATATGATCCCTGCACTGGTTGAATGCATATTTGCATTAGCATAAAGTAGTAGAAAAATCGGTACTTGTTTCCTAGCACAGCGCCCACGATTTTAATCTTAGTACATCGTTTTGATTGCATCGATCTCATCACATCGCATGCGACCAGATCGCATGCGATGCGATCGATGCGATCAAAACAATGATTTCATTGTACAATCACCCTGATGGGTGATTAGTATGTTATATGCACCCCCATTGTTAACGCCACCACCACTATTAACACCAACCCGAAGTGTGGCGAGCCCACGAGGGGCGGCGGTACGGGTCATCCAAATTTTTCATACCCCCACTTTCCACGTCGGTGTGGAGTTGATTTTATATAGTGTGGCGAGCGCAGCGAGCTACCAAGCCCGAAGCGTGGCGAGCGGACGTGGATAACTTCACATGTATTCACATGCCATTTTAATGGCATGCAATGCGATTTTAAAATTGTACAGTGTGGCTCTTAGGACCCAAAAATCGGGTCCCATCGCATACCATCGCATACCACTAATTAAGGCATGCGATGGTATGCGATGGGCACCGTGCTAGGAAACAAGTACTGAAAAATCTTCTGCAGTTGCCCTCAACTACAGCCACTTTTTTGTGACTCATGTTAAGTTTTACTGAAGGGGTGTGGTATAGCACACGGACAGTCATTAGCCTGACGTCAGAATCCCGACTGCTGGGACAGCGTCGCAAGCGAAACAAATTCAATTGCTTGCTGCACTCACTACCTATTCTATTCTCCCTCTATGGGGGAAGTGGACCCCCATGAAGGAGAATAGCCACTGCCCATCGGGTCCCTAACTGATGTCGGTGTAATGACTGTCGGAATCCTGACTGTGGGTCAGTCATCCAGCGCCCTTACTGAAGCATAAGGGTCAGTAGCGCACGCAGGGGGGGTTTCCGAGTACCCAGAAACCCCCCCAGTAGGCTGAAAGCTGAGGATCCCCTCTTTCCATGGGTACAAGAATTTTAAAAATCGGCCCTTGGGAACCGGAGATATCTGACTTCAAAGCAGTGGTCCCCATCCAAGCCTGTTAATTGCCCTTCCCAGTCAGATCTTTCAGGTTCTGTCTGACTTAGAGTTTTTCTGAGGGTATATTCCAAAAGCTGGGACTCTGCTTCTTTGATGGACATTAGTAGCTTGTCTCTACTGTTCCCAGAACCAGAGATATCAGCCTTCCAGCAGCTGGTTACTGCTCCAGCTCCACACACCTGGTATGTAGTTTTATATTCTCGTTGGCAGATTGCTCTGCCTCCTGAACTCTCATCCCCTAGTCCTCAATAACATTTGGTAGGTGGGATTCTCTAGTTTTTAATTCCATTAAAATCTATTTCCGGGAACTGGAGATATCTGCAGTCAAGCAAGCTGTGCTCCCACCAGAAAATTATGAATAATAAGCCCACTCCATTATACACCCCCCTCTGCGTATTAAACATCCTCTACCACCCTGGAAGTTATGTATCAGGGCCCCTTTATTCAGCCCAATGCCTTCATCTCCCACCATCTGTGCAGTAAAGGGGTAATTAGTGGAAATTACTGATCCAGGCCCTACATGCTGAGCGGTTGATATAATACCCCCTACCACCTGTGGGACATCAAAGCTTCCCCCACCCCTACCGCTGGAGGATCGGTAGGGGCCCCAATACATTGCTATGCCCAGGGGCCTACACTGCTGTTGATGCCCCTGTATATATATATATATATATATATATATATATGTATATTCTTATCAGGTTCTCAGCACTCCCGTGTTCCATAAGTTGTATCCGTTTGTACGGTGCCTGGTGCCTCCCCTGGAGGTATGAATATCGCAGGTAGATGGGTGGCACTCACGGACTTAAGTAATGCAGGGAATATCAATAAGACTCCCCACTCAGCTTAGCTAAGCTGAGTGGGGAGTCTTATTGATATTCCCTGCATTACTTAAGTCCGTGAGTGCCACCCATCTACCTGCGATATATATATGTATATATATATATATATATATATGTATGTATATATATATTTGTTTTTATTATTATTTATATACATTTGGTCTATCTATAATACTTTAACTGACCCGGCATATACTGGGTCACCTAAGTGTCCATTTCCGCGCTTTGCTCCGCCCCTCTGGAAACCCCCTTCTGAAAATCCTGCGTTTGCCACTGAGGGTGTAGCTACAGAAGGTTCTGAACGTGCAGCTGCTATAGGGCCGGGGCCACCTCTGGGGCTGCGCCCTTTCCTTGTATTTATTTGTGCTACCAACAGCCTGAGCCCACTGACTGCTTTTTATTTCTTAGCAGTGTGCTGCTGCACTGCAGCCGCATCTGCTCTCATATCTGGCCCTGTATATCCTCACTGGTGATGGGAGGAGGCTTGGCTGACCCTGCATTCCCAGAACAGATCACACACCCTCACTGAGGATAGACAGAGCTGGGCGTGAGAGTAGATGTGGCTGCAGTGAATTTTCAGTCCTTCAGAGTCTACTTTATACAGTTCCCAGCAGCTTAGATCTGAATACACCATACACAATTTCTTTATCTTCAGTAACGTTAATTCAAATTTAGTAATTTATAACTCCGCCAGGTTACATCTTTACCATGGGCAGATATTTGGACACCTAACTGTCATTCTCCAAAACCGTTGCATTTAAATGTGTTACCTTTTCTCCAATCTGCTAAAATGTGGCAAATAATTTTTCTGGTCTAAATTGTGTTTGTCATGGCAGATAGATTTTGCTAACCTGTCTAATCTAGGAAACTGAAATTCCTTAGCTTTGCTAGAGGTCAAGAGGTACATCTCATGGAATATGAAAGAGCTTATGTATTGCAAGTTTGAATGAAACAGTTGGAAATGGGGAGAAACCAGCCTACCTTTATGGAGGATGCGTTCAGCAACTTGACGGTAGGAATGCTAATGTTCACAATACCGGAGCCGGCATTCTGACTACTTCCACAAAACCAGCACTGGAATCCTGACCTCAACTAAGATTCTGGCAATGAAATCCCAACTGCTGGGATGTCAAACAAAAGTATGTTGGTTTGGTTAGTCTGAGGAATGGGAGCAGTTAGTTTAAGGCCCTAGGGGGGACTTAGGGTAAGGTTTGGTGGAAATGTTAGTGTTAGGCTGCCATACACTTACAAATTTATTGTCAGATTGGGCTGGTTGGAACAAAAACCTGGTAATGGATGAGAGTAAATGACAGTTGACCATTTGCTTTGAAATGCTGGAAAACATCCAAAAACTACCACTCATCCATTACCTGGTTTTTGTTCCAACCAGCCCATTCTGACAACCGATCTGTAGATGTATGGCCACTTTTAGGCATTTAGAAGGGGGATTAGGGTTAGGCTATGGGCTGGGTGGGGGTTAGGTTTAGGAGCTGGGATATTGTAGTTAGGCTCACACACTATTGAGGAATGTTAGCATTAGGCTGCTGAGAGGAAGGGATAAGGTCATGTGGGTCAGGAGAAAGGTAAGAATACTTACCTAACCCCTGTGTCACAAACCGTGGGTCTCAGCCCCGTCTGAGACCACGTCCATTACCTTCCCGGTGGTCAGCGGTGAGAGTAAGGCCTCTGGTAGCTGTTAGCGCCTGGCGAGATGTCCCATGTTTGGCTGGTGTTGACCCGTGCAATCGACATGCCGGCACGATGGAGCCCGCGCGTCATGGGCGCCGCCATGACACATGCGCTCAGCTGACCAGAGGGTCCAATCCCGCGGTCCAGCCAGGATGACCTCTGACCCACACACCTGCACACCTCTCAGGTGTACTCACTCTTTCCCTGGACTGATTGGTGCTGCTGACGCTAACCAATCAGTGCGCAGCAAGGGGGATATATTCCGGCTTCTAACTCACAGTCATCACCTTGAATATGTGTTCATCTGACCTCAGTCCCTCCTGTGTTCAGCTGTTTCCAAAGGCTCCTGGTTATCCGGTCTCCCCGTGTACCTCTCGCAGTTTCCTGCATACTACCTGGTTTATCATCTCCAGAAGACTCCTGCCATTCCACTCTGCAGTCGAGTATTACTCCTGTTACCATCTTTACCTGGCATACCATCTCCAGAAGCCTCCTGCAAAATAACCATCGTGCAGTTGAGTGATCTCATCGACCCTGCTGTCGACATCAGTGTTGACACTTTCACACTGTGCCCTCCAGAGACTATTCCAATTCCCAGTGTCTCCAATATCACTACCACTCTCCGCCTACGTCCAGAGGACCAGGGCAGAGGGCCACGACCTGCCTGTCAGACGCAGCGAAGTCCATATCCCCTTGCGGGGGTCTCTGGTGAATACCGCTGGCAGGTTAGACTCCGCGCCTCTGTTTCTGGTTTCAGCCAACATTCTGGTACGCAAGGCAGTGCCTCTGTGCATGTCATTCATCAGGCCTCCGGCCTTCCGCTACACAGCGCCCTCCACTGGTTCACCACGGTCAGGGCCGGGAACACAGCAGACCCAGAACCTGACAGTATATTCAAGGCCGATGGACTCGGCCCAAGACCCAAGTGTGGGACCAGCGGTTCTTCAAAATGTTGCTGCCAGAATGGAGACCCAAGAAGCTACTCAGCAGCAGGTGATTAAATTCTTACAAGATGTATCCAGTCGGTTGGACACCCTGCAACAGTCCCTGTCGACTTCTGTGTCAACCACTACCGTAAGATCAGCAACACCAGCTTCATCATCCCGTCTCCACCTGCCAGCACCCACCAAATACGATGGTGACCCCAAGACCTGCAGAGGGTTTATCAACCAGTGCCAAATTCAGTTCGAATTGGTTCCTCATAACTTTCCTACGGCCAGAATTAAAATCGCATACATGGTGTCATTATTAACTGGCTCAGCCCTGAAGTGGGTATCACCCTTATGGGAAAAAGCAGATCCTCTGCTGACAGACTATGACCAATTCCTCCTGACCTTCCGCCGCATATTCGACTTGCCAGGTCGACCCGTGTCAGCAGCTACCGACATCCTCCAGGTTAAGCAAGGGTCCCGCCCCATGGGGCAGTATGTAATCCACTTTCAAACTCTCGCGTCTGAATTACAGTGGAACAATGAAGCCCTGACAGCTGCCTTCTGGTTAGGAGTTTCTGACCGGATCAAAGATGAGCTGGCATCTCGCGACCTTCCTACCCCCTTGGAAGATCTCATATCTCTATGTGTCAAGATTGATCTACGTCTTCGTGAGAGAGGACTAGAAAAACACAAGAAGTTAATTCCCAAAGTTTCTCCCAAGATTCGTTCTGAGTCTCCTACGCGTGAAGAACCAATGCAAGTGGGTAGATCACGACTGACTCCCGAAGAACGCACCCGTAGGCAGCGCAATCGCCTGTGCATATATTGTGCTGCTCCTAGCCATTTCATTAACAATTGTCCCGAGCGTTCGGGAAACGACCGGGCCTAACCTGCAAGGGAGGAGTCAGGTTGGGTCAAGTGGCAAAATCTCCTCCAGAATATGACTTTGTCTTACCCGTATCTTTGGATACCCCTACTGGTACCCATTCCAGTACCGCCCTGGCAGACTCCGGCTCGGCCGGGAACTTTATTTCTCAAGACCTGGTCACTAAACTGAAGATTCCAATGGAACCATTAGTTCCACACCTAGCTGTGACAGCAGTTGACGGCAGCAGAATCCCAGGCAGTGAGGTTCGCTTCTGTACCAGTCTCCTCACCCTCAGAGTCGGCATGCTGCACCAGGAACAGATCAAATTTCTCGTTATTCCCAAATCTTCTTATGAAATCGTCCTTGGTCTTCCCTGGTTTCGTCTTCATAACCCAAACATCAATTGGAAGACGCTACAGATCGAGCAATGGAGTTCTCATTGCCAACAGCAGTGTATCAAGTCAGTGGTGCCCACTCGTTCAGCCAATGTAAAAATTCTTCCTGGTCTCCCTGAAGTCTATAGGGAATTCGCTGATGTGTTCTGCGAACAGTCCGCTGATACTCTTCCTCCTCATCGTGATTGGGACTGTAAAATTGACCTTCTCTCAGAGAAATTCCCCCCTAAAGGTCGAACTTACCCATTGTCCGTTCCTGAGACACAAGCCATGTCGGCATACATACAAGAGAATCTTCAGAAAGGCTTCATCCGGCGCTCAAGTTCACCAGCAGGCGCAGGTTTCTTTTTTGTAAAGAAAAAAGATGGAGGCCTCCGTCCGTGCATCGATTACCAGGGTTTAAACAGTATCACAGTCAAGAACAGTTACCCCCTTCCTCTTATTAGAGAACTTTTTGACCGAGTGCGAGGTGCCCAAGTCTTCACCAAATTGGATCTCCGTGGGGCATACAACTTAATAAGAATCCGTGAAGGTGACGAGTGGAAGACCGCATTTAACACCCGGGATGGTCATTACGAGTACCTGGTAATGCCTTTCGGTCTTTGTAATGCCCCAGCAGTATTCCAGCAATTTGTAAACGAGGTCTTTAGGGACATGCTCTACGTTTGCCTTGTGGTATACCTCGATGACATTCTCATTTTTTCTAAAGACTTATCCTCTCATCGAACTCAGGTCAAGGAAGTATTGTCTCGTCTTCGCAGAAACAAACTGTATGGCAAAATCTCCAAATGTACAGATGGAGCTGGCCTTATTATTGCTGGCGGAGCGCCAGGACCGTGTCCCTGGCGATCCGCCAGCAATCTGGCGCTCTGGCTGAATGAGACGCTCGTGCGTCTCCCACGCACGAGCGTCTCAATAGCCGGGCGGCGAGGCGGCGCGGCGGGTGCAGTCCTGCCCGTCTCCAGCTTCAGGGAGACGGGCAGGGCTGCGGAGGGCTGCGGGGGGGCGGTGTGGACCGGCGGGGACCCGGGGAAGCCGGCGGGGACCCGGGCAAAAGCACCGTCGGAACGGGACGCGCGTGCACCTCGTGCACGCGCGTCCCCTTCCGACATACAGATGGCGAGGGGCGGGGGATGGCGGGTGGCGAGTCCTCCGCCATCCCCAGCAAAGACAAGCCCGGCGCCATCTGTACTTTCGAAGTCCCTTCTGTGCCCTTCCTCGGATACATCATTTCTGGGTTCGACCTACGTATGGATCCAGAGAAGTTAGAGGCTATTAATGGGTGGTCACAACCCACTTCCCTCAAAGCAGTCCAACGCTTCATAGGGTTTTCCAACTACTACAGGAAATTCATTCGAGGCTTCTCCACGCTGATTGCACCCATCACCGCACTCACAAAAAAAGGGGCTAATCCAGCCAACTGGCCCTCAGAAGCCATCGTAGCCTTCCAGTTTTTAAAACAAGCTTTTGTCACTGCTCCTATCCTGTCCCAGCCTGATGTCGACAAACCTTTTTTCCTTGAGGTAGATGCCTCTCACATAGGAGTCGGTGCTGTACTATCTCAAAAGAACAGTGATGAAAAACTCCACCCCTGTGGGTTCTTCTCTCGCAAGTTTCTTCCAGCAGAAAGAAATTACTCCATTGGAGACCAAGAATTACTGGCCATCAAATTAGCTCTCGAAGAATGGAGATATCTTTTAGAAGGTGCCAAGTTTCCCGTGACGATCTTCACAGATCATAAAAACCTCCTGTACCTCCAGTCTGCCCAGTGTATGAACCCCCGACAGGCTCGTTGGTCCTTGTTTTTCTCTCGTTTTTCTTTCAAGCTGTTATACCGTCCTGGCACTCAGAATGTGAAAGCGGATGCCTTATCACGTTCCATGCAAGAAGATTCTGACCTACAGGAAAATCGGCCCATTCTGGACCCCATCGCCTTTGCTCCCACTCAGGTGTCGCCTGTACCTCCTCCTGGTAAAATCTTCGTTCCCACTGAATTACGTCAGAAGCTTCTTTCCTGGGCTCACAAGTCATTGTTCTCTGGGCATCCTGGCACTCAAGGGACATTAAAAATTCTTCAGAGATCCTATTGGTGGCCACAGATTGGCAAAGAAGTAAAAGAGTTCGTGGCATCATGTCCAGAATGTGCACAGCACAAAGTATCCCGACAAGCCCCAGCCGGCCAGCTCCATCCTCTGTCCGTTCCATCTCGTCCCTGGACTCACATCTCAATGGACTTTATCTGTGACTTACCCAAATCCCAAGAGTACAACACCATATGGGTAATAGTTGACAGGTTTTCCAAGATGGCCCGATTCATCCCATTACCCGGCCTACCGTCCGCTCCCACTCTGGCTCAGCTGTTTGTACAGCATATCTTTAGAAGTCATGGCTTGCCTAGCGAAATTGTGTCCGATCGGGGGGTACAATTTGTGGCACGGTTCTGGAGAGCTCTGTCTCATGCATTCCAAATCAAATTAAAGTTTTCTTCAGGCTATCATCCCCAATCCAACGGTCAGACAGAAAGGGTGAACCAAGATCTGGAGACCTTCCTTCGTCTTTATATATCATCCTCGCAAGAAGACTGGTCGAGACTCCTCCCGTGGGCAGAATTTGCTCATAATTTCAGGTACCACACAACCACTGGTCATTCCCCTTTCTTTATAGTCTATGGACAAACCCCCCCCCCCCCCCAATTTTGAAATGTTACCAGCGATAGAGGTACCTGCAGCCGCAGCAGCCATTAACCATTTCTCTCAAATCTGGCGAGAGGTTCATTCCAACATCACGAAAGCCTCAACAAGGTATAAATTCTTTGCAGATCGCAAGAGAAGAGCTGTTCCTGAGTTGCACCCAGGAGATAGAGTGTGGCTGTCCACACGGAATCTCAGACTGAGAGTTCCCTCTATGAAATTTGCTCCCAGATTCATTGGTCCCTATACGGTCCTACAAAGGATCAATCCTGTCGCATACAAACTGAAGTTGCCCAAATCTTTACGCATCCCCAACTCATTTCACATCTCTTTGTTACGTCCTCTCATCCTGAATCGCTTCCATACTTCCTCACCCTCACTACCCAAAGTTCAAACCAGCAGGGGAGTAGAATTCGAGATTAATAAAATTGTTGATTCTCGTCGGAGGTATGGGCATCTCCAATATCTCGTTGATTGGAGAGGATATGGTCCTGAGGAGAGGAGTTGGGCAGATGCAGAAGATGTACATGCCCCCCGACTAATCAAAGTATTTCACGAAGAGAACCCGTCCAAGCCTAAAGGGTGTTCGGTGCCCACCCTAAAAGGGGGGGGGTACTGTCACAAACCGTGGGTCTCAGCCCCGTCTGAGACCACGTCCATTACCTTCCCGGTGGTCAGCGGTGAGAGTAAGGCCTCTGGTAGCTGTTAGCGCCTGGCGAGATGTCCCATGTTTGGCTGGTGTTGACCCGTGCAATCGACATGCCGGCACGATGGAGCCCGCGCGTCATGGGCGCCGCCATGACACATGCGCTCAGCTGACCAGAGGGTCCAATCCCGCGGTCCAGCCAGGATGACCTCTGACCCACACACCTGCACACCTCTCAGGTGTACTCACTCTTTCCCTGGACTGATTGGTGCTGCTGACGCTAACCAATCAGTGCGCAGCAAGGGGGATATATTCCGGCTTCTAACTCACAGTCATCGCCTTGAATATGTGTTCATCTGACCTCAGTCCCTCCTGTGTTCAGCTGTTTCCAAAGGCTCCTGGTTATCCGGTCTCCCCGTGTACCTCTCGCAGTTTCCTGCATACTACCTGGTTTATCATCTCCAGAAGACTCCTGCCATTCCACTCTGCAGTCGAGTATTACTCCTGTTACCATCTTTACCTGGCATACCATCTCCAGAAGCCTCCTGCAAAATAACCATCGTGCAGTTGAGTGATCTCATCGACCCTGCTGTCGACATCAGTGTTGACACTTTCACACTGTGCCCTCTAGAGACTATTCCAATTCCCAGTGTCTCCAATATCACTACCACTCTCCGCCTACGTCCAGAGGACCAGGGCAGAGGGCCGCGACCTGCCTGTCAGACGCAGCGAAGTCCATATCCCCTTGCGGGGGTCTCTGGTGAATACCGCTGGCAGGTTAGACTCCGCGCCTCTGTTTCTGGTTTCAGCCAACATTCTGGTACGCAAGGCAGTGCCTCTGTGCATGTCATTCATCAGGCCTCCGGCCTTCCGCTACACAGCGCCCTCCACTGGTTCACCACGGTCAGGGCCGGGAACACAGCAGACCCAGAACCTGACACCCTGTTGGGATTCCCATCATCGTGATGAATAGAGACAGGACTATAAGCATTTGCATATGCATTTGCATATTTTGCCCATTCTCACTGGTTATTGCATATGTTACCTAAAATCTAGTTACGGAGCATATTTTAGGCCCTGCCCTCATCCCACCCACGAGTTACAGCACTGTTTTGCCCTGCTGCTGCTGGCCAGGTAGTAGTAGAGTGTGCAGGCTGGGGCAATATGTGCACAGTGGGGGGATCCGTGGGAATCTGACACTGCTCTAGACTGCCGATCCATGTTGATAAAAGTCAGTCGGGCGGATGTCATTATGAAGCTCCTGAACCTTTGCCTGCCCCTGGCCTGGGACTTTACACCAAGAGAGAGACTTCTGCAGCAGAGAAGGTGGGCGGAAGGGTTGTAACATCATCTGGCGCGGAGGAAATGCCATGTCACAGTGAGTATGCGGTGCACGGAGGAAGCCTTCCACTGCGCCGCCCTCACACGTTATGCTGACATTTGGAGATGAAGTTGATGCAAGAAGAGCTATGGACGCTGCAGTATGCTGTAGCAGCCAGGAAGAAAAAAATCCTGTGTACAGCACTAGACATCTGCAGATGCTGTGGGCCTATTTTTAAGGTTTATTTGCAACTAATTGTATGCTGATTTTTAAATAAATAAGTTAAAAATTACTTTTTTTGATTATTTAATGTAGCATATTTTAATACTTTTTATGCATATTTTAAGTATTTTTCATGCATATTTGCATGCATATTTCAAGCTTTTTATGTTGCATATAATCCTGTCTCTAGTGATGAACCTTTACTCTACTCACCCTTCCAAGATGGGCACACTGCTCTCCTTGCAGAACACAATCTTCTTTTGGCAATTTTAGATACTTTAGCCAAGAAAGCATTCTGAGTAAGTGAATATCTCCTGTCTCTGCTATTGCCAATGCAAATAAGGTAGGCTTATTATGATTGCTTTATTTCAGAAGATGGGCAGTCCTTTGAGGTATTGATAATGGAGTTAAATGTTTATATAAAAATTGGAAACCACATATACATTTCCTTTCCCCAGAGGATATGAGATAATATTAAAGCCATTTGAATTCCCAGAATGGAATTTCCTAAAGCAACATTTCCTATTGTTACAATGTTTTGAAAATATATGGTAGAAATAAAACTATTTTGGATGTTAATATGTAGAAAATGTCCATATATTAATTTGAATGTCACTGGATGTGCTACACCAGATGATCTTCTCTATAAATATCAGGGTCATTAATCAAACATGAAAGGTTGCAATCACTGAAAATATTACTCAACCAGAAAGATTTTAATTACTGTGTATCCCAAAGAACGTGCTCCAAGGACAGATGGATGTCACCGACATTGTAATACAGGGCCTTTTCCTGCCTTTTCAGAATTACTTTCGGTCATATGATATGGCTTTCTATGAAATTATGTTCCAGTTTTTTGTTTTTTTCTGTAAGAAGACAATAACAAACCATAACATTTAGCAATATTTAAAAACACATATTTTGTAGAAATACGTATAGATTCAAAATCACTGTATGAGCTACCTCGGGCCCTCCCAAGGGCGGATCCAGCATAAAATGACAGGGGGGGCACCATGATAAAAGAGGGTTTAGGTGGGGGAGGGGCGGTGATAGTGGTACCAGTGTACATGCTAAGAGACCGGCAGAGAGAGGGTGGGAATGGGATTAAAAATAGGCCCTGGGATTTAAAAAATGCAGGCCCACCATGGCGACAAAGGGGAAGGATGCAGTTGTGTGCGCGCCTAAGGCGCGCTCTGGAAAAGGGGGTGTGGCCACACAACAGGGGGC
This sequence comes from Crinia signifera, assembly GCF_055691185.1. Lineage (NCBI taxonomy): Eukaryota > Metazoa > Chordata > Amphibia > Anura > Myobatrachidae > Crinia > Crinia signifera. The sequence continues at coordinate 161,456,830 of NC_139220.1, read as the reverse complement.
GTGTCCTTGAGTGTAGTGTACAACACCATATACGACTTCTACACCTTATGCAACAAAATGCTAGACCCCATTATACTTGCCCCTTACACATGATGACAAATGGAATGAGCCAAAATTCACATAATGGCACATGGATTGAGCCAAAATTCAATTAATGCCACATGGATTGTGTCAAAATTCACATAATGCCAAATGGATCGAGTCAAAATTCACATAATGCCACACAGATTGAGCCGAATTCCAAAAAATGCCACATGGATTGAGCAAAAATTCACATAATGCCACACGGATTGAGCCAAAATTCACATAATGCCACATGGATTGAGCCAAAATACCGCCTGTTGGCACATGTTGGCTCAAAAAACAGTGAAAAACCCCATGTCGGCCTTTTGACTGTCGACCTAGCACATGTCAACCTAATGCTTGTGTCGACCTAATGTCCTGTCGACCTATACCCATGTCAACCTTTCAGCATGTTGACCCAATGGTGTCAACCCAATGCTTGTTGACCTAACGACCATATCCCAAAACACTGCATGTGCTTGATTGCATGCGACCCTGCAGTCCGGGAAGGTCCCGGGCAGCTCGCGGGGAACAGCTGACCATACACTGCTGCAGTAGTGTATGGCCAGCTTTAAACTCACCGAGACAATCACTCAGTGTGAGACCTTCCATTTACTGATGGAAGCACTGTATGACAAACTGGTTTTCAGGCTAGAAAAAGCTGCACAGGAAATTGTTATTAGGGAATGCATACAAAATAATCATTCATCTAAATTTTTAGCAATTGAAAATCCATTTAATATATATTGTAAAATGTCAACAATCATGATGTATTTTGTCTTTGCCCAATATAATTTTAGAAGAAAATACATACAATATTTTGTATAAATTTACTGCTATCATCATCCTTTGATTCATATTATAAACAAACCTTTTGAAGCATTAGTGGTCCACTTATGCCCCTTTCAGACCGCACTAAAAAAATGGTATTTTGCAGATTTTTAACTGTTTTAAACCGGTAATATGTGCGGTCTGAAAGGGATTTTACCGTTTCAAAAAAAAAAAAAGCAAGGTCCTACCCGTTTCAGACCCTTTTTTTTGCTGTCTCAACGGGTCTGAAACGGTACCCAGGCAGCAGTGAACACTATTGGTCCCCAGCACAGTGCATATTTAATGATCCGGACACTCATTACATATGCACATATGTAATAAGCCACTCATTACATATGCGCATATGTAATGAGTGTCCGGCTCATTAAATATGCACTGCGCTGGCTCAGAGCAGATCAGCTACTGCTCAGTGTCCGACCCCCTACCCTTACCCTTCCAGCGTCCTGCAGCTCTCCTCCCTGCCTGCAGTGCAGGAGCTCCTGCTGGCAGTCTAGGTGCGGGCTCTGGTGCCTGATCCCTCTCTATACCTCCAAGAGGTCACTCCCCATCGCTGCTTTCACACCGCAAACCTGCTTTAGACCAGGTATTTACATGCGATGTGAAAGGGGTTAAACTTGCTCTGACCCGTTTAAAAAAAAACACATTTTAAATACCTGGTCTAAGCAGGTTTTGCGGTGTGAAAGCAGCATAAGGGACAATGTTTTCCTTATAATGCTCAATGTTTTCCTTATAATGCTTTAGGTATAGTGGATGTGCATACTAACCCCAATTAAGGGAAGCTCAGTGACTGGAAGCCCTCTGTCTGGAAGCAGAGAAGAAACAAAATAAATATGTGCAAATTAAATCAAAGTAGAACAGAGTGTTTTCTGTACAGAAAAACGGTGGGAAGCAGCACTTCTTGCCTGAGGGAGAGGATGGATTGTATGAATGCTACTAAAGGTATTTTCACATTTACACACCAGCTTTGCCTTTCATGTTAACTGTTTAAAAATACTTTATTCATACTCTCAAATCTCCCATCTGTTTTACAAAAAGAAAAACAGCACATACTCAAATGTAGCAGAGCTTTTCCTAACAATTGTGTGATTCAAACACTACCTTCAAAAGGAATAAAATAATAAATATCAATATTTCTCTTATTCAATTTATAAAGAACAAAAGATTTGTATTCCGTGCAGTTAATTCCATGCACAGTTGCCAAGCGATGAGTTACTGCAGTGCTCGACCATCGATTATAATAGCACAAGTTCTGTTAATAAAATTGTAGGTAAATAAAAAACCTTAGTCACTAGTACCAGCTAGCACAAAAAATGTATGACACCGGATTTGCATTAATTCTCATTTCTGAAAAATTGCATAAATACATTCTGTAAGTTGTGCTTTTCCTTTGCCATGCTCAGTGCTCTGCAGTGGCAGTTACAGAGAGGTGGCTGTAGCACACTTCAAAATTGAAATAGGGCAACGACGCCAACTGCCACCAACTGCCACCAACTGCCATTTCAAACCGACTCACTTGCAGCAGGTATGGCTCCCCTATTTAAATTTTGAACTGTGCTGCAGCCCCTCATCTAGAGCTGCTACTGGTGCTGGGTAATAAAAATAAAATAATATCTAAAATATATCCAGAACCAGGGCTAGACTACCTTGTTTCCTCTATTACTGTATTTATAGACCACATGGGTATCTCTTGCCCTATAGAAACCAACTCTTGGCTATTCGACACAGGTATGGAAGTACCATTTCAATGGAGAGGAAAAACCTACAATCTGAAAAACCCTACGGTAATTGGCTAGAGGGGAATGGGAGTTCTGGAATGTCCTTAGTATCATAGGTGGCAGACCTATGATACTAAGGACATTCACAGTGTTTGTTAAAATGGACTGTTAGTTGTTTGGTTTTCTGTCTTTATTGGATTTTGATGGATGAAGACAAATAATAATTTAATTTTATATTTAAGAAAGTCTTTAGAAAAAGGTTATTGGGCATCTTATGTTCAATTCAATGATTTTTTTCCGAAAATTGTGTATGAGTATATTTTCATTTTACTAACTGTTAGGTATAATGGACAAGGACTGCTTCAGGCGTTCTTTTCTTATTTGCCATAGTTAAATTGTTGTTATCAGTCAACACATGGGATTCAGACCTGTTTGTACAGGTCTGAGTTCGGCCCCGTCCCTGATGTTTTTACTCCGTGCATGCACATTGCCACCTATGCACATGTGCAGGCCCTAGTTGCAAGTGCCTTCGGCTAAGTTTCTCTTCACTGAGGTGCTCGCAAAGCAGTTCTCCATTTGAGCATTGAATACACTCTCGGCGAATCCCAGTGAAAACCCCATTGAAATACACCAGCGAATTGCAGCGAGCATGAAACGGAGAACTGGCCGGCATTCACTGTTCGATTTCGGCGAACAGTGAAAATTGAATAGGGTGAATCATATTTTCAGTGAAAATATTCACTGCAACAGCCTGATTCGCCGAAAAATCGGTGAATCGGGAGCATTGAATACTGGCCTTCCTGTCTGCTGCTGCAGTGCCACTCCTAGATGAGCCATGTGTTTGTGCCACACACTTGTGTGGCTTAGCATAGTTATCCAGCTACATCGTGCAACCCTTTTCCCTAAAAAAAATATTGTGAGGGTTGAGGTGTTCAGAATAGACTGGAAATGAGTGGAAATTAATGACATTGAGGTTAATAATAACGTAGGAGCAAAAAAAACCAGTGTAGCAGTTTTTATAATAAAAAAAAAATAAGAACGCAAAACACGAAACACGAAAACGGTGGTGTTTTGGAACAGATCCAGATTCAAAACACTGCCTGAGATACAGACCCAAAACGTGTTTCACGGAACACGAAAAGTGCCCGTTGCACATCCCTAGTTTTAATGGGCAAATTAGGTCTGCCCAAACTCCAATGCCAATGTATGTACAAAGGATGCAGCAGTGACTGCTAGTGTTATTAACAGTGGCACCTCATGTCCCTAGTGTTATTAATACTGGACAAAGAGAATAGAAGAAAGGGAAGGATAAACTAGTCTGATTTTCTCTTTAGCTTTGTTGCAGTTGAAGCCTATAGGATCAATATAAATCAAAGCAATGTGGTGGTGATTATGACCACTTTGAATTATATAGATTTGTCCACATAAATCTAGCTTGCTTGCATGTTAAACAGCCCTCCTATTCCAGCCATGCCATGGTGTGACTTGGTAGCACTAAGCCTGGGGTAGTCAACCCTAGTCCTCGAGAGCTACCAACAGTGCATGTTTTGCAGGTCTCCTCACAGAATCACAAGTGAGCTAATTAGCTCCATCTGTGGATCTTTTAAAATGTGTCAGTGATTAATGATTGCAGCTGTGCAGCAGCTAGGTTGTCTGGAAAATGTGCACTGTTGGTAGCTCTCGAGGGCTAGGGTTGGCTACCACTGCACTAAGCGCATGCTATGCAAAAAGGACACACATTTTGTGATGATAAAAATTAAAAGCAGCATATCTATATTCTGTGTAGAGCTTTATCTGCATATGAAATGCTATGATACAGTGCATAAAAAAAAAATCATCTGGCCATCGGCCTAGCAGGACTCTTATGCAAGAACCCCTTCCAACCTTGTATCACACTATTTATACCATTACACATCGGACGCATGTGCCTAAGGTGAAATCCACCACTAATCCTCAGTGTCTCCTTCCCGATCCCACCTAATGCCACATCACACTTATTACACCATTACCCATCTGGCGCAGACACCTCAACTATACACACATCCCTCCTATCTTCAACATACACAACATTATAGGTCACCCCATCACATCACTACCCTCCCTATGTTAGGGCTTCCCAATTACCAAAGCAACACTTACCTCACCCCCCACCTGCCCCATCCACCACCACAGTGTATTCCCCCCCCCCCCCCTCCCACTGACCTCACCAGTTACAGAGCATGTGCACTACTGTATGTGGACACATCTGTGGATTTCCTTATTAAAAGATTTTCTAACATTTTTCAATGAAGCAGGCATCAGATGATATATAGTATGTTCTCTGTAGAATTTAGTATGCAACATTGCATCTGCAGTGCCCAAAAAGCAGGCCACAGTTTTTTAAATGTTAATATCTATTCTTATATAATAGAAATTCAAGTTCCAAAACTTAATCTCTAGCCAATATCTGCTATCTTTTATTTTTAATATTCACCTGTTGTAGTGTGTTGTGCTGAAAAATAAGTCTAACTTTTATACTGTAATGCTAAAATCTAATATCTAATAAAATCAGACAGATTGGAGCAGTATTGATAAATGGCTTTGTCTGGTTTTTCTGTCTGGATAAAAAAAAGCAAGCAATGTCTCACAGTGGAGATGAGACAGCCAGAGCAGAAAACATGAACTATCCATCCAGAAGATGGATCTTGTCTGTATTCATCTTATTAATGCTGATCTTTATCACAGCATTGGTAAATAGAGGAAAATGGCAAAACATACAATAATTCAGTGCTTAAGTATTTGATTTGATTTTTTCTAGCTGCCTTTTTGTTAATGGTCAAAATTACAGCACAATAGTCTCTATTTTGCTTTGTAAGCTGATGTATTTAAAACCGCAAAGATTTCATGAGGAGAAACAGATGCATTTATATGATGGCAAATTTGGAGGAGAGAGCAGCACAGATTCATACCTTTCAACTGTTCCAATAACAGCGGGACAGTCCCACTAATTGAAGACTGTCCCGCTATCCAATCCCATGGTTTGCGATGTCCCGTGGGGAGGGGGGCAGGTTGGAGGAGCCGAGGATCACCAATGCTCTGCTCTGCAGAGAAGCAAATGATCACTGAATAGATGGCGTGTGCAGGCGCATGGCATCTCTTCAGTGCATGAAGGAAGCCCGGGGCTGCCCAGCTCCTTCAGCACAGCAAGTCCAGATGGAAGGATGCAGTGGCTAGGTCTCCAATGCAAATAATTAGAATCCCTCCTGCATCTGCAACATGTTTCGGATCCTACCTGGATCCTTTTTCAAGCAGGAGGGATTCTAATTATTTGCAATGGAGACCTAGCCAGTACAGTGTTTATAATGAGGCCCGGGCAGTCGCATCATCCGGAAATTCGAACCTGCCAAGCAATAACCTGACAAGCCTCTTTTTTTTCATCTGTCTGGTAAAAGTCCCCCTATCTTATTCTATTTGAAAATTCCATTTTATTGACGCTGTTATCCCATTTTCTATGGGTAATTAGTTTAATGCACCAATTTTCCAATTGTAAAGTACAATGGAATATGCTGCGCTATATAAGAAACTGTAAGTAAATAAAAATAATAAATAAATTATACAAGTGTGTCTTATGAAAAATAAAATATTGTTGTGAACGTATTACACCAGTATATTCTTTATATCTTTTCATATTTATTACAACTGGTGAATAAAAGGGAAGTACTGTTTATATCCCTTTTATCCCCTCACGTTTCCATAGCATATTCTTCTCATACCTTTCAACTTATAAACAGGGGCGAATTTAGGGGTCAGGCCGCCCCTAGGCACAACATTTTTGTGCCCCCCCCCTCCCCTATTTTAATGTAATCATATATGTATATACATTGTTATTTATATATTTCATAAAAATGTAACTGTAGCCCACCTTAATATTTTGTTAAGCACTCTGGACTGCTCACTGCACGGAGGACCCGGAGGGAGGGAGGCACTTATTAGTACAGTGATTAGCACAGTGACTGACTGAGCGCAGGGAGGATCTGCGCACCGCTCAGCTCAGCTGCTGGATACACAGCAGCCAATAGACTGTATGTGTGTGTAAAGTAGCCAATGGGCGGGAGCCGGCAGCAGTGAGCCTGAGCCATTTCCAGATGCGCAGGGGGACCGTCGGACCCAGCCACTAAGCGGTGATGTAATGTGCATGACAGAGTGGGTGGGCAGTGGTGGGTGACGAGCGGCGCTGCCGCCGACATATGATAATTCATGTCTGCGGCGGCGCTCGTCACTCGCCACTGCCCACCCGCTGTGCCATTTAACAGAATGTCAGCCTGCCTGCCGCCCTTAATTGGTGCCGCCCTGAGGCCGGTGCCTCACGGGCCTAGGCACAAATCCAGCCCTGCTTATAAACCCTTTGCGCACAGTCTCTTCTCACACTCCCTTTAACTTCACAGATACCACAAATCCACTGGAGAGTCTAAGCGGGGTAAGCCATTGTGCAGTGATTTCCCTCAGCATTCGTGCATCGGTTTCTGTGAATTGTGCCTCTTAGTAAAACTGATTATACACAGGGTGGCCTACCTTGATACAAGCTGGCGGTTCTGTGTTGAGATGCTGCTACTGGTGCTGCTGCTTTTGCTGCAGAAGGCGATACATCTACCCAGTGGTAGTCCTTAGTTTTCCATGTACCACATGTCTATGGTTAAATGAACAGTGGGTACAACCGCATTTTTCGGGATACTGAGGACACTTTTTCTGACATCTCTGTACATCCTGGGTATCGCATGTCTAGTGAAGTGGAATCTAGACGGGATTTGGTATCAGGGACACACTACTTCCATAAATTGTCTGAATCCCACTGCATTAATGGTGGATACCGGGTGCACGTCTAACACCAACATAATTGTCAAGGACGCAGTAATCCGCTTTGCAATAGGATGACTGCTGTCCTACAGCACTTCATCTTCCTGGCAAAGGACTGTTGGACAGTCAATTGCTTAGTAACATTAGTGGTGTTGCTACTTCCTCTCCAAGTTGATTAACATCTCCCAGAAGCAGCAGCAGCGGCAGCAGTAGGTGTAGCACTGTAGGAACCCCCCAGGAGGAATTCCGTTTGGGAGAGGATTCAGTGATGCCAGTGGCATGGCCTGAAGGAGTACTTCCCATCCTGAGTGAGGAAATTTTTTTCACATAATGCCTATTACACGTCACACACACAATACATATTATACCCATGCCATAATGCTCATTACACGTTATGCCACACATCATAATGCCCATTACACATGCCACACGACGTTATAACTATTACATATTACACCATACACCATAATGCCCGTTAGATGTTATAGCAAACACTGTAATGCCCATTGCACATTATACCAAACACCGTAATGCCTATTACACAATATTCCACACATTGTACTGCCCATCACATATATTACCGCACGTCGTAATGTCTATTATATATTATACCACATAAGTGCTGCATACCTACGTGCTCGTTGCTATGGGTTTCATACTCAATGCCAGCGTTTTAATGTTTCATGCTCAATGCCAGGGATTACATGCTCTCTGCCAGGGATTGCATGCTCTGCCAGGGCACACATGCTCTGTGCCAGGGGCTGCATGCTGTATGCCAGCGGTTACATGCTCTGCGAGGGCCCAGAGGTTGCATGCTCTCTGCCAGGGGTTGCATGCTCTGTGTCAGGGGTTGCATGCTGTATGCCAGGGGTTACATGCTATGCAAGGGCTCAGGGGTTGCATGCTCTGTGCCGGGGGGGCTGCATGCTGTATGCCAGGGGTTACATGCTCTCTGCCCAGGGTTGAACGGTTACATACTCTACCAGGGCTTGCATGATGTATGACAGGGGTTACATGCACTGCCAGGGCTCAGGGAGATTGCATACGGATCGCATCTGTCACACGTAGCCGCGACGGAGCGCGGCGGGTACAGTACTCACCCGTCCGCGCCCGCCGCCGGCTAGCGTGTGCAGGCTCCAGTCTGCGGTGTGCGGGTAGCGGCAGCTCTGGGTAGGGATGGCAGCAGTAGTGGTGCCGGGAGGCCGGCGTCGCCATCTTGGTTGAGGGCAGGAGACAGATTGGCCCAGAGTGGAGGTTCCCTCCTCATCCTGTGCTGACAGCCAATGGCAGCCATCCCCTGGGGATATAGGGGATCTGCCTAGGCTGTTCAGTGTCAGTGCAATGAGTCTTTGGAGTCATTCACAACTCCTAGCTGATTCCCGGATCCTGGCTCTTTCTCTCCTGACTCTGGTGCCTTGCTCCCTGCATCTTGCTACAAGGAAGTTTTCTCCTGACACCAATGCTGCAAGTCCTACCTAGTGCTTGTTCCTGCTTGTGTCCCAGAATTACCCTGCACAGCTTTCCGCTGTCCTCCTTCATACAACTCATTCATTCCATCATCTTTCAGTCATCCGGATCCATTTCTTCTGTCATCAAATCAACCTCCTTCCGGATCCTCATCTATGTACTCTGGCTCACCAAGTATACGTTTCCAGATTTCCCTGCCCGTTATTAGTATTGTGCTGGACTCTATTTAATTTATTCCAACTGTCACTTAAAGAAGTATTTGAGTGAAGTTTATCATTTATGAAATCAGTTATTAAACCTGCACGTTTCAATCCTACTCCTCCTGGTCCGTCTCCGGTTCCTGTGCACCACACGACTCCATCCAGCCCTTTAGCCGTGACAGTTTGCACTGACCCGATGGAATCGGGTGAAGCACAGGCCTCCATGACGGATGTTCTTCAAGGCATCATGGCTCGATTGGAACAAGTAGAGACTACCCAGCGTCAAGTGGCTCAATTTCTCCAGACCTTATCATCACCTCAGGCGGCTCCCTCAGTTTCAGCAGCACCAACCTCCGGAGCTTCGGCCTCTGCTGCTCCCCCTGGGCCAGCTGCTCCTCACCATCTACACCTGTCAACCCCCAGTAAATATGACGGGTCCCCGAGGTGGTGTCGAGGATTCCTTAATCAATGTGACGTCCATTTTACCCTCCAGCCTTCCAATTTCCCCTCTCCCAAGACTCGGGTGGCTTACATCGTGTCCCTACTGGCGGGTCCAGCCCTGGAGTGGGTGTCCCCCCTTTGGGAGCGTGCGGATCCCATCCTCAATAACTATGAAGAATTTGTGGCCTCCTTCCGTCGCATCTTCGACGAGCCTGGCAGAGTGTCCTCCGCAGCCACGGAGATCCTAAGGATTCGTCAGGGCAGTCGCCCAGTGGGACAATATGTCGTACAATTTCAAACCCTGGCTTCCGAACTCAGATGGAACGAAGAGGCTCTCGTTTCTGCCTTCTGGAACGGCCTAGCCGGGCGCATCAAGGACGAGTTAGCAACTCGCGATTCTCCTTCCACCCTGGCTGAACTCATTTCATTATGTAACAAAGTCGATCTGCGACTCCAAGAACGCCAACTTGAGAGGAATCGCTCTGATCGCCTTCGCCCTCGATTTCCTTCCAATGTCGCACCAGCCTCCAAACCAACCCCGCCTCCTGCGGTGTCAACAGATGAGCCCATGCAAATCAACCGCTCCCGTCTCTCTCTCGAAGAGAAGTCCCGAAGACGGCGAGAGAATCTATGCATGTACTGTGGCTCCTCAGCTCACTTATTGGCTTCCTGCCCGCTGCGGCCGGGAAACGACCGCTCCTAATCTCCCCGAGGGAGGTCCGATTAGGAGTCTTGCTTCCATCTCCCTCTTCTTCTGATTCCACCATTCCGGTTACCCTTGTGTGTCCCCAAGGGAGAAAAAGAGTTCAGGCCCTATTGGACTCTGGAGCAGCGGGAAACTTCCTTTCTTCTTCTTTTGTCACCCAACATGCCCTGCCTGTGCAACCTCTGGATCACTCGCTGGTCCTCACTGCAGTGGATGGGAGTCGAATTCGTAGTGGACAAATCACCCATCAGACCACCCCGGTGACACTGCTCATAGGAGCTCTACATCAAGAGACCCTCGAATTCTTCATTCTTCCACAGTCCTCACACCAAATGGTCCTGGGCCTTCCCTGGCTCTCCAAACATAACCCACACATCGATTGGACCAATATGGAGGTCAAGGCCTGGGGAACAGATTGCCAGTCTACTTGCATTCCTCAGATCCTTCCGGTCTACCAGACCCATCCACAACGTGAGGGTAACTGTCCTTCATCCTCTTCAGCTCCACCCTTGTCGATACCCGCACCATATCGTTCATTTACAGATGTATTCAGTAAAGGTGGTGCCGACACCCTGCCTCCTCACCGTCCTTGGGACTGCCCGATAGAGCTGGTGGCCGGGAAATTCCCTCCTCGTGGCCGTATCTATCCCCTGTCGCTACCTGAGACTGAGGCCATGTCCTCGTAGATTCAAGAGAACTTAAACAAAGGTTTCATTCGACCATCTACTTCTCCGGCCGGGGCCGGGTTTTTCTTTGTGAAAAAGAAGGATGGCGGTCTTCGGCCATGTATCGACTATAGGGGCCTGAACGACATCACCATTAAAAACCGCTATCCCTTACCCCTTATCGCAGAACTATTCGACAAGATCAGAGGGGCAGCAATCTTTACTAAATTGGACCTGCGAGGGGCCTACAATTTGATCCGGATCCGTCCAGGTGACGAGTGGAAGACGGCTTTTAACACGCGCGACGGCCACTATGAATACTTGGTGATGCCCTTCGGCCTTTGTAACGCCCCCGCCGTCTTCCAACAGTTTGTAAATGATATCTTTCGGGACTTGCTGTACCACTCCATCGTAGTCTATTTAGACGATATACTCATCTTCTCTCCAAATCTTCAACTTCACAGACAGACAGTGTCCGAAGTCCTACGACGTCTTCGCCAAAATCAACTGTTCTGCAAGTTGGAAAAGTGCGTTTTTGAGGTCACGTCCATTCCATTCTTGGGTCACATTCTCTCCGCCACTGGTATAGAAATGGACCCAGAGAAGGTGAGAGCCATCCAAGACTGGGCAGCCCCCACAACACTCAAAGGAATTCAGAGATTCCTAGGGTTCTCAAACTATTACCGGCGATTTATCCGGAACTTCTCTACTATCGCTGCCCCCCTCACTGCTCTCACTTGCAAGGGAGCTGATCCAAGCCGATGGTCGCCAGAAGCATCCTCTGCCTTCCAGCAGTTAAAGAGAGCATTCATGATGGCACCAATCCTCCTCCAACCAGACCTCGACAGGCCCTTCATTCTCGAGGTGGACGCATCCTCGGAAGGGATCGGAGCCATCTTGTCACAAAAAGGTGAGGATCAAGAATTACACCCTTGTGCCTTCCTCTCCAAAAAATTCCTCCCAGCAGAGAAGAATTACCCCATCGGGGAACAGGAGTTGCTTGCAGTCAAAACTGCGTTAGAGGAGTGGCGATACCTTCTGGAGGGGGCACGGCATAAGATCACCGTGTATTCAGACCACAAAAATCTGTCCTTTCTTAAACAGGCTCAGTGCCTTACTGCCCGCCAAGCCCGTTGGGCCATGTTTTTTGAACGCTTTGACTTCCAAATTAAATTCCGACCTGGAACCACGAATACTAAGGCAGACGCTCTATCCCGCTCCTTTGAGACGACCTCTGACCTAGAGACACCTCCTCGTCCAATCCTCGATCCGCTGGTCTTCGCCCAAGTAACCGTACAGCCATCTCCTCCTCCAGGTAAAACGTTCGTTCCCCCCGAACTCCGCAAGAAAATATTGTCATGGGCACATTCTTCCCGCTTCGCAGGGCACGCAGGAGCACAAAAGACCTTGATGTTCCTGTCACGTTCTTATTGGTGGCCAACCATCCGCCACGACGTAACCAACTTCGTCGCCTCTTGTGTAAGATGTGCTCAGCATAAGGTGCCCAGAACAACTCCCGCTGGTCCTCTCCGCCCTCTAACCATTCCCACAGAACCATGGACCCATCTGTCAATGGACTTCATTTGCGAACTACCTCCCTCAAAAGGTCATACCGCAATCTGGGTAGTGGTCGACCGATTCTCGAAAATGGTCCATTTTTTCCCACTAAAAGGTCTCCCCTCTGCTCCAGTACTGGCTCAGCTATTTATCTCAACCATTTTTAAACTTCACGGACTGCCCAAAGAGATTGTATCCGACCGCGGAGTACAGTTCGTTGCAAAGTTCTGGAGAGCTCTCTGTGCCGCGGTACAGGTCAAACTCAAGTTTTCCACTGCCTTTCATCCCCAGACCAATGGCCAGAGAGAACGGGTGAATCAAGACTTGGAGGCCTTTATCCGACTGTTTGTCTCGTCGTCCCAAGATGACTGGGTGGATCTTCTCCCGTGGGCAGAATATATGCATAACAACTCCTATCACTCTTCCTCCGGAACCACCCCCTTCTTTACAGTATTCGGCAAACATCCACGATCTCCGGATTTCTCAGAATTATCCTCTTCCGAAGTTCCTGCAGCAACCACTTCATTACAACGCTTTGCTAAAATCTGGTCGGATGTCCACACCGCTCTTCTTAAATCTTCCGCCCGATACAAGAGGATGGCAGACAGGAAAAGAAGGGCAGCGCCCAGATTGAAAGTCGGAGACCGGGTATGGCTGTCTACCCGCCATATACGCCTCCGTCTGCCCTCTATGAAGCTGGCTCCCCGGTTCATTGGGCCATACCCTATCATCCAAGTCATTAATCCTGTCGCTTATAGACTTCAACTTCCTCCTTCCCTAAGGATTTCGAATTCCTTCCATGTGTCCCTCCTCAAGCCTTTAAGGTTGAACTCTTATCAAAAGAAGATTCCCAAACCGCCCAAGATTAACTCCGAAAGTGGGGCTGAATTCGAGGTAAGACGCATTATAGACTCTCGTTGCCGCAATTCTCTTACCCAGTATCTGGTGGAATGGGTTGGGTTTGGTCCCGAAGAGAACTCTTGGGTGGATTCCATTGATTTGCACGCTCCAAAACTGGTAAAGCAATTTCTCCAGAGAAATCCGCACAAGGCCCATAGGCGCCCTGGGGTCACCCTGAAAAGGGGGGGTACTGTCACACGTAGCCGCGACGGAGCGCGGCGGGTACAGTACTCACCCGTCCGCGCCCGCCGCCGGCTAGCGTGTGCAGGCTCCAGTCTGCGGTGTGCGGGTAGCGGCAGCTCTGGGTAGGGATGGCAGCAGTAGTGGTGCCGGGAGGCCGGCGTCGCCATCTTGGTTGAGGGCAGGAGACAGATTGGCCCAGAGTGGAGGTTCCCTCCTCATCCTGTGCTGACAGCCAATGGCAGCCATCCCCTGGGGATATAGGGGATCTGCCTAGGCTGTTCAGTGTCAGTGCAATGAGTCTTTGGAGTCATTCACAACTCCTAGCTGATTCCCGGATCCTGGCTCTTTCTCTCCTGACTCTGGTGCCTTGCTCCCTGCATCTTGCTACAAGGAAGTTTTCTCCTGACACCAATGCTGCAAGTCCTACCTAGTGCTTGTTCCTGCTTGTGTCCCAGAATTACCCTGCACAGCTTTCCGCTGTCCTCCTTCATACAACTCATTCATTCCATCATCTTTCAGTCATCCGGATCCATTTCTTCTGTCATCAAATCAACCTCCTTCCGGATCCTCATCTATGTACTCTGGCTCACCAAGTATACGTTTCCAGATTTCCCTGCCCGTTATTAGTATTGTGCTGGACTCTATTTAATTTATTCCAACTGTCACTTAAAGAAGTATTTGAGTGAAGTTTATCATTTATGAAATCAGTTATTAAACCTGCACGTTTCAATCCTACTCCTCCTGGTCCGTCTCCGGTTCCTGTGCACCACACGACTCCATCCAGCCCTTTAGCCGTGACAGCATCTCTATGGAGAAAGAACGCATCTCCCTGCTTACACAATGCTCCAGTACTGCAGGACACTGAAGCATGTTACCCACAAGACACCCAGGCTACGGCAACACAGGTAATGGGGGACAGCCCCTGCTGCCGTGCAGAAGTGACATCCCGGCAGACAGTGGGCGGCTGCCCTGCTGTATTCAGAGCACTGCAATTCCCAACTATTTGAAATCTCGGTACTTATGTAGTATCTGGGCGTCCGATTTAGAAATCGTAACGCATCGTATCGCATCGCATGCGACCAAATCGTATGGGATGCGATGGTCAAGATTTTTCCATAGGATTCAGTGTTAAAATGGTCTGAGTCCATTTTAACATAGAATTCAATGGGAAAAAGGGGTCCTTTTCCTCTCCCCACTATCCAAGTGGGCATGGAGTTGGATATAAACCTGTGGCGAGCGTAGCGAGCCACCGAGCCCGAAGCGTGGCGAGCGTAGCGAGCCCCAGGAGGGGACACAGAATACTTTTTAATAAATATGCGTCCCCGCGCGGGGCTCGCTTCGCTCGCCACGCACTATAAAATCAACTCTATGCCCACTTGGATAGTGGGGAAATGAACAGGACCTTCTTAACATTGAATCCTATGCAAAATCGCATCAAATCGCATCGCATCGCATCTGATTGTATGCCTTAAGGTAAGGCATACAATCACAAAATCGGCAGCCCAGATACTACATAAGTACCGAAATCTCATGCTGCCGTCTGCCGGGCGGCATCTGGGGGACTCGCAAGACTGCAAAATTTGCAGCCTTCCGAGTAAACCAGAATAAGGACCAATGTGTGTGCTGGTAATAAATAAAATAAATAATAAGTATTTGAATATTTAATATTTTTCCAGTGAAAATTGTTATATTGTTTGTACTGAAATCATCAAACCTGTTTTTTTTTGATCATGTGGAACCACAATTAGTGCATCATGTACACTAGTCAGAGCAAACACAGGATTTGCAAGGGGGAGTTTCCAGAGAGGGGTGGAGAGACGCATGGAGTTGAGACTGAGGTGAATCAGTATATACCTGGTCCTTTAAACAAGTGTAAATAGATTCACAAATTATTTACTTAATATCTGGGTGTGGTATGACTGGCAGATGGTGGTGATCTCGGCAGTCAGTATACTGACATCAGAATCCCGGTAGTCCGACAGAGTGGCTGGTGCAAAAATGCCCCTTGCGGGGTCGGTGACTCACTGTGCTCACCACTGGTTCTATTTTGCCTCTATGGGGGTTGTGGACCCCCACAAGAGAATAGCCCCAGTTGGTTGGGATTCTGATTATCGGCCAGTCATCGGGCACCCCAATATTAATCTATCTATCTATGTATCTACTGAGCTAGTCTATGTACCGAATAGATTAACCCTTTGAGTGCCAATGTTGCTGTGTAAGATGTGCAAAATATCTGCTAAAAATGCAGACGGAGGCAGCGGAGGGCGGCGGTGGGCTCCGCCAGAACGGGGGGGGGGGGGGGGAGCGTTTCGTGCTCGCTCGCCCCCTTCTGGTGGCTGCCGAACGTGACGAATGCTGCTCCATCTGTAGAAAGCCATATTAGAAACCAAGTCCTGCTGATAATGTTGTAGGACCTTTTTTTATCAATCAAGTCCTGCTATTGAAGCTGAACTTTTTAGTAACAATCCTTGTTGGAAGTTGCAACTTTGTATATTTGCAAATTAAAAAAGTGCATTTGACAGGTGGGGGAATCCAGAGGACTGTGTTAAATAAAATACAAAGTGGCAACTTCCAACAAAGATCGGTTTTGTTCACAACCCGCAACCATATTCCATATTAAAAAATGTGGTTTGTCAGGGGGGGTTTCTGGGTACTCAGACTCCCCCCCCCCCCCCCCCCCCTGCATGCGCCACTGCTAATTTAGGGTCCACGTGTGCTCAGCAGACATTATCATTCCCATTAGAAATTCACATGGATGGTAAAGCATGAAGTGTCTAAATAGATGGGAAAAATTGTAAAAACCCATGTTGATCTTTTCATGTGTCGACCTTTTCCCATGTCGACGTTTTTCTTCTGTTGATCTTTTGTCAATGTGAAACTATTGACGGCAATAGATGGGTAAGGTCTCTAATATCTCCACAGCGGCAGAGATTGATTTAGGAATCCAATCTGGCATTTTGGAGTCTGGACCATTCCGGGCTGTACTCAATCGCCACAGTGCGCATCATCTGTATTTATAGGATACATACTACTACTCTCTAATTATAATATTTCTGCTCTCTATGGTCCTTATTCTGGTTGACTTGCAAGGCTGCGAATTTCACAGCCTTGCAAGTCCCCCAGATTCCACATGCTGTTTAGGTGCATATCAGACTACGAAAACAAGCAAACATAGAGGCAGAATGAGGGATATAGAACATGGAAGCCGGAAAATCAATTTCTAATTATTTATTGTACTGAGTTTCAAAGACATAAAATATTATACTGTAGTTATGATACATTTTGTTGTACAGTATATATTTACATGCTACAATATAAAGAATTGGTGTATTTAAATACAGAGTTGTTCAACAATAAATAGAAGCGCGGATAAAGCTCCTCTATTCTACACTTATACTACAACATGCATCTTGGCTTAGTGTGTGTGGTGGTGTATGTAAGATATGTGTGTGTAGTTAATTACACCCATCCCCCCACATAAGAAGAAAGCTTTATGTATTCACGCTACTCTACTCCAACTGGGATACTTAAAGGTTTTTCAGTTATCAGCTGCTGCTAAAATGCCCCAGTAGTGCTCACAGTGTTTGTAATGCACATAATTACAGTTGTCTTCATTGATTCATACATTAGGAAATTGAATCTGGGGAATACATAAAATGTGACAAATAGAAAAAAAGGAAGCGTTCTCACTGATTAGCGGAATAAAGCAAAATGATATTCTGAATTTGCATAACTGCTTTGGGCATGCTCAGTTCTGTTTTGCACTGTATTTCAAAAGACATACTATGGGGGAAATTTACTAAGATGTGTATTCTATTTCACATGGGATGTTGCTATGGGCAACCAATCAGAATCTACGTATTTATTTAGCACCCTCTAGAGCAGGCATTCCCAACCACGGTCCTCAAGGCACACCAACAGTGCAGGTTTTAGTGATATCCAGGCTTCAACACAGATGGTTTAATCAGAATTCCTTGGCTACTAATTAATTCACCTGTGCTGAAGCCTGGATATCCCTAAAACCTGCACTGTTGGTGTGCCTTGAGGACCGTGGTTGGGAATGCCTGCTCTAGAAGATAGTAGACAGGATCTGATTGGTTGCCCATAGCCACATCACATGTGAAGTAGAATACACATCTTAGTAAATTCTCCCTATATATAGAAATTCAACAATCATGTGAATAGTTATAGGTGAAGAGACAAGGACATTCAACGTAATATAATTCACATTAGTCATGATCATCTAAAATGTATTTATTTTTCACCCCTTAGATAAGCTGGCATCATTGCTACAAATGAAAGAACTTATCTTCCAACACTGTTAGGTAAACGTCACAGGACAGCCACAGCTGACTGAGGGGCAGATGTATTTAGCCTGGTGAAGTGATAAAGTGGTAGGTGACAATGCACCAGCCAATCACCTCCTAACTGTCAAGTTACAGGTTGAGTTTGAAAAGTGGCAATTAAGGGGCCTACGCAAATAGCAGTTTCCTGAGCATTATGAGCAATGACCGCTCAGCAAGGTTACTTGGCACACAGCCAGTGGTGTAACTATGGTGTGGCAGCCCCAGCTGTGGCTTGAGGGAGCCAGCGGTCTCGGGGTTCACTGAAAAATACCTGCTGTCCAGTATGAATACAGAGTTTGCTGTCAGTCAGTAGTAGAGGGCAGCGGTGTCTGTGTACTGTAGCTGCGTACCGTAGGTGACAGACCACAAATTTCTTTGGCAGGGGGAGCTAAATTTATAGTTACACCACTGCATACAGCAGGGCTGGGCAACACCGTCCCTCCAGATGTTGATGAAGTACACATCCCAGCATGCCTTGCATCAGTTTCAGCATGGCCACATAGCAAAACTAATGCAATGCATCCTGGAATGTGTAGTTCACTAACATCTGGAGGACCGGTGTTGCCCAGCCCTGGCATACAGCAATGTGTCAGCGATGTGTGCTGAGCTGTCTGACAGGGCCAGTGATATTACTAGATTTATCCAGCATGCTGGCTATTAATTGCTGGGTTAGATTGATACGCAGGGTCATAGGCTGCTGTGTTATCACTGGCTACTTTATCACTTCGCTAGGCTTAACCCTTTGAGTGCCACCGTTGCTGTGAGAGATCTTCAAAATATCAACTGTGAGCAATGCAGGTATTTTTAGCGGATATTTTGAGGATCAGCAACGTTGTCACGGAAAGGGTTAATAAACCTGCCCCTGATTATCGAGACATTACACTAACCCACTGCCTGACAACATCCATGACAAGAGCATTGTTTACATTGCAAATAAACTGTTGTATAATGTACCTCATTCATTTTCTATACATAAATCTAGGTTGTGCATAGTCTGAGTTTCTAGATTTATTCCAGGTTTATTAGAAAGCTGATGTTTTTGCCTGACATGAAAACAATAAAGAAAGGCTTGGAAATAAAGCAGCAATGAAAAAAACATCTTTCTTTCTAAAATCTTATTCCAGATACTAGATACGCTCGTCTGTAGAGACACACCAGCAAAGCCATTTAATAGTTTGAATCAATTAGAGGGGAGCATTAAGGCCAGCAAGAGCAGGGGGTGGGGCTGAGTAGGGAGCAGAGGCTAAGGTGAGCTAATAGTTGCTGCCTCTATTATACTAGTAAATATATGTTTATCCTCTATGTCAGTGGTTCCCAAACTGTGTGCCTAGGCACCCTGGGGTGCCTCAGGACACTTGCAGGGGTGCCTTGGGTTGGTGGACCAAGATCAATTCATATTTTTTATGGTCAATGTACCAGGCAAAACCAGTGCTGGTGGCTGCCAATCATAATATATGTGGACAAACAGGAGCAAATCCTGTCCCTCACCAGATAAACTGTGACCTATACACACAATGCACTTAATTTAATTTTTTTTTTTCTGAATATCTTGTAAGAAGCATTTGGCCTAGGGGTGCCTTGAAAATATTTTGATGCTCTAGGGTGCCGTGATTCAAAAAAGTTTGGGAACCACTGCATTATGTGTTTAATAAAAAGGTATATTTTATTACACCTATAGATTGTAAACTTGCAGCAGGACCCTACTACCTCCATGTCTGTCTGTTACCCAGTTTGTTATATCACTGTCTACAATTGTAAAGTGCAACGGAATCTGCTGCGCTATATAAGGAACTGTAAATAAATAATAAATAAATTACAAAACACTGCATCACTAAGAGCCCTTTCGAATTGCAAATGCTGAGTCGCATCCAGGATTTGGACATGGCATTTGCCAGGTTGCTGACATCAGAGGGGGGCGAGGTAGAGCGTCGGTGCATCATCAGGGGGCGGGGGAGGAGGCAGCACTTGGAGCTGACACTGTCTCCAAGCTCTGCCCCCTCCATAGTGTGAAAAGGATCCTTCTTTTAACTTGAGTCGGAATGCCGGGAAATTTGAAAAGGCCTTTCACATCACAGAGACCAGGGTCGAACCGGCGACAACTCGGAATCGACCTGGGTTACTTTTGCGATGTGAAAGGGGTGTTACTAACTAGAGCTATGGAATGTCATTAATTGGACCCAGTCTGCAGCCACAAATATAATAGCATTATAGCACTGAGTGGTAGCACCCTGCTTTCCACCATCCACAGTTGAGGGCAGTCTCTGAGCCAGTGAGGCCTACCGAAAATTACCCTGACTTCCTCATGGCCTGTCCGACCCTGAACCTATTGATGCAGGAACACATGCACCTTTTCCAGAAAACACATTTTTTCATGGATGAGGCGAGTTATTACTGTAGATTTATATTGTAATGTCAACCCTACAGAGTTTGTATTGCAGGGAATTTAAGATAAGTACCAAGATATGGACTGATTTTTTTATTTTAATATAATATAAATGATTTGTATTCTTTACTCTAAATTTTATTTTAGATTTTTTTTCATTTCACATTTTGTTTGCTATCTCTTATTATTATTATTATTATTATTAAAGTAGTAGTAGTATTGTTGTTGCTGTTATTATTAGTATTATTATTATTATTATCATTGTTGTTATTATTATTATTATTATTATTATTATTATTATTAATAATAATAATAAAGTTGTAAAGGTAGTATTATTGTTGCTGCTGTTATTATTAGTATTGTTATTATTATTATCATTGTTGTTATTATTATTATTATTATTATTATTATTATTATTATTATTATTATTATTAAAGTAGTAAAGGTAGTATTATTGTTGCTGCTGTTATTATTAGTATTGTTGTTATTATTATTATTATTATTATTATTAATAATAATATTAAAGTAGTAGTAGTAGTAGTAGTATTGTTGTTGTTGCAATTATTATTAGTATTGTTATTATTATTATTATTATTATTATTATTATTATTATTATTATTGTTAATAATATTAATAATAATATGACATTTGACATGTAGTCCCTATGTGAAATTGAGTTTTGGTTATTCTCAGCTGTAAATGACAGTACATGCTGTAAATGCAAGTGTATACATGTGTGTTTTGCATTGTTTACAACATGTAAACAATAACAACAATTGATTTCTAAGGAGATAATATACCTTATTAAATATGAATGTTGATCTAATAGCATACAGCAGATGTTACTCATTACTGTATATCATTTATATTTTACATGCTATTTCACACATCATTAGCACATTACACACTGATGTATCTACACAAAGAATAAATATAAATAATTACAATGGGGGAATCCGTTTGATTAGAAGCCGCTGCGGCTTATGAGGGCTGTATAAATAATACTGTTCAGAACGCATTGAATTTTTATTACACCATTGTTATTCCTAAGGGGCTTAAAGCACCCCCTTTCCACTTGAGAAAGCATGTACTAATCTAAAGCTAAGATCTAAGTTATTTTCACATAAGCTTTACAGCAACTTCTGGTAAATGCAGCCTTACATCATTTTCTTTCTCCCTTTAGAGATTATAAAACCAGTACATTGACTGGTGCTGAGAATGCAGTTGGTTGCAGTTAACGTAATACAGCTCTACATGTATTCCCAGTGGGACCAACTATACACCGGAGGCTGTTTTAATGCTCAAATTGTATTTTTCTTACAGCTGAGGCAGATACAGTAGCAGCTCCGCACAGCCATGGCTGAACTTATTAGATGGTAACTCTCTTTCTACAATACTACT
This sequence comes from Crinia signifera, assembly GCF_055691185.1. Taxonomy (NCBI): domain Eukaryota; kingdom Metazoa; phylum Chordata; class Amphibia; order Anura; family Myobatrachidae; genus Crinia; species Crinia signifera. The sequence continues at coordinate 161,435,139 of NC_139220.1, read as the reverse complement.
TTATGTAATTCTTAGATGATTTACAGCTTAGGTATCAATCATACTCTGCTTCAAACAACACTTATGGAATTGGACTAGTTACTGTACTCACAGAAACAGAATAGAAAACCACTAGCGGTGTGGTTACATTAACAAATATTTTACAGAAGATGGTGATTAAGGATAAATTATTAATTTTTAATTTTTTTTAAAACATGCTCACTAACATAAAAATAATATAAAAAATCCAATCACACATGATGAAACAATGAGGGAATAGCCCACACCTGTCCATGAAATAGCTTTTGAGTCTCAAATGGACAAAACCATGTGCACTGCAGGGGGGCAGATGTAACATGCGCCGAGAGATTTAAATTTGGGTCAGTTATTTTTTATCTGTGCAGGGAAAATACTGAGCGCGTTATTTTTACACTGCAATATAGATCTCACTAAAGTAAAACCCCACCCAAATCTAATTCTCTCTGCCAAGTTACATCTGCTCCACCTGCAGTGCACATGGTTTTATCCATTTGAGAAGGAATTTGCTTTTGCGAATGAACCAGAATAAGGGCCAGTGTGTGAAAGTTCTATGCCTAACCTACTAGATTGTAAGCTCCTCCGAGTAGGGCCCTCTTCCCTCCTGTTGTCAAAGCCCACTTCTCTTCACATTTCACTCACAGCTGTCCTATACTCCAACACTCAGTGACCACCTTCGTCTGCATACTCATCTCCATCATTGGCCTCAAGCCTCTAGTTGTATGTTGATTGAGTCCTCACTACTTACATTTAAGCTGTAATGTGTATTGATCTGTGGCGCTCTTTATTTGTACTGTATTTTTGTTATTTATTCAATGTTATGCCAAGCTTTGTCTCCCTGTATTGTTCCTTTGTACGGCGCTGCGAAACACTTGTGGCGCCTTATAAATAAAATTATAATAATAATAATAATAATGCCTTGGGTGGATGAACTTATTGAACGATTAGGAACAGCCAGGTACTTGACCACTCCAGACTTATCTAAAGAGTGGTGACAACTACAATTAACAGAGAATGCCAAAATAAATTACAGCTGTTTCTGTACCAGAAGGGTTGTTCCAATCAAGAATTTGTCATATGGGTTACATGGGGCTCCAGCCACCTTTCAAAGGATGATGGATACAGACATGATTTGCTTACGACTGCTGCCAAATTTGGACAGATGCTGCAACTGCTTCTGGCTAGCATTGGAGGTAGTAACACTGCCACTGTGCTAGGGACGGCCAGTAATGAAAAGTGCAAGAATACTGTTTCACACCTTGAACACTGGTTAAAGTAAACGTGATTTTTTTATGTTTATTTTTATACTTTTTTTTTTTTCAAATTTTTATGCAGGGTTGCCTACCTGACCCTCTCCTTCAGGGATACAATGCTCTGTTCCTGGACTTCCCTGGTAATGTATGATTGCCATCACCTGTGGGGAGCTAGGTAATTGATAAGAAAGGTGTTTCAACACAGGTGATGGTAATCCTCCATTACCAGGCAAGCCCAGGAACAGAGCATTTTCTCCCTGAAGGAGAGGGTCAGTCAGGTAGGCAACCATGTTTTTTTGTGATTATTACAAAGTTGTATATATGTTTAAAGGTGCCCATACACGTACCAATTACCCGGTACTTTTTGTGCTAAAATAGCATCGCATGCACAACTATACTATTTTAGCACAAAAAGTACCGGGTAATCAGTATGTGTATGGTGCTCAATTATTAGTTTAGTAATACTATTCAGGTGCGTAGAAAGGAGGGGTAATGCTGAGTAAGTAAGAATACATGGTTTTTCCCCAGCTCATTGAATGGTATTAGTAACCAATCTAGAACAATACATGATAATAGAATTCAGAGATATTGGTTACATATAATTGGGCAAATTTATGTGTAAGCCCCCAAGCAGTTGTCAAGACCTCTCCTAGTGGCCTAGTGGTGTAACTCTAAATTTTGCTCCCCCCTGCCAAAAAAGTTTGTAGCCCCCCAATCCCTCCCGGCCTCCTCTTCAGCTTGTTGCCCCGGCATGTGAATGGAGAAGATGAAGCAGGATAGAGGAAGCACGACCATTCTGTACACAGTAGCCAATAGCCGGATCTGTGTACAGTCAATTGAATCAGTAGGGGGATTTGTCATCTCTGCCATGGCCGCACCCGTGCTGCGGCTAACTCACCTCCAGTGCTCAGCCAGTGGGCAGCGGCAGGCAGCAGCATGCCGGCACCCACACAGACCCTGCTGCTGCTTGCTCCCCCAAGCGGCAGCTGGGGCTGCCTTACAGTAGTTACACAACTGACCGCACCCCACACCACCGTTACCCTAAATTGGGTCTATGATTATACAGCAAGGAGCCACATGATAATGGCTCCTTACTTAAATATTCTAAACTAAGAGATACCTACCTTGGATCGACCCCATAACCAACCACCTCCAACATGACCCATTGCATTCGGTACACAATGCTCTGTTCCTGGACTTCTCTCTTAATGTGTGATTGCCATCACCTCTGTGGAACTAGGTAATTGACGAGAAGGGTGTTTCAACTCAGGTGATGGCACTCATACATTAAGAGGGAAGTCCAGGAACAGAGCATTGTGTACCGAATGCAATGGGTAATGTTGGAGGGTATGCCATAATACTCCTTGTGGCATATCAGGACCAACATCTCCTCCTAATATGGGCTCCCTTCTGCCTCTACACCTAGCTAGTGGCAGGTGCTCAATTAGTTTAGTAATACCATTCAGGTGCATCGGAGGAGGGGTAATACTGAGTAAGTAACAATCCATGGTTTCTCCCAGCTCACTGAATGGTATTAGTAAGTCTAGAACAATACATGATATACATGATAATAGAATTCAGAGATATTGGTTAAATTTATGTGTAAGCCCCAAAGACGTCGTCAAGGCTTCTCTTTATATTGGGGGTCCCTAGCGCTATATCTAGATACAGGGTGTGGCACCCCAAAAACCAGCACAAGCTAGAAAGCCCAGAGCAGCAAATCAGTGAAATACTATAGTGTCAATAGATTGCTACTTACTCAGTGCTACCCCTCCTCCCATGCACCTGAATGGTATTACTAAACTTATTGAGCACCTGCCACTAGCTAGGTGTATGTTGTTAGAGGCAGAAGGGAGCCCATATTAGGAGGAGATGTGGGTCCTGATATGCCACAAGGATTATTGTGGGGTTGCTCCAAGGTACTGTAGGTAGCTCTTGGTTTAGATATATTTAAGTAAGGAGCCATTATCATGTGGCTACTTTCTGGATAATCGTAGACCCAATTTAGGGTAATGGTGGTGTGGGGTGCAGTGCCCCTGGACTGGTTTGGCTTGGTGGCTCTAGTGTGGCACACACTTACATTCTATTAGGTACTTGTGTATTATCACGGCGACCGATTTAATGTAAATCGCATACGATTTAGCGGCCAATTTGTAGCCGATTCAATCCGCAATGCGATTTTGCGGCCGATTTTCGGACGAGTTTTTGCCGGTTTTCGGGCAATTGCTGCCGATTTGCTTGCTATTCAATCCTTGCACACCCCCACTATCCAAGTCAGCCCAAAGCGTGGCGAGTGGACGCGGTACGCGTCCTCCCGACCTGTTCATACCCCCACTATCCACGTCGGCGTAGAGTTGATTTTATAAAGCGTGGTGAGTGCAGCGAGCCACCGAGTGGACGCGTAAAATGATCCCGAAGTGTGGCGAGGGGACGCGGAATACACGTCAAGTAATCAGTGTCCCCTCGCGGGGCTTGCTGCGCTCGCCATGCTTCGGGATCTTTTTATGCGGCCGCTCGCCACGCTTCGGGCTCGGTGGCTTGCTGCGCTCGCCACGCTTTATAAAATGAACTGTACTTGTGTATTATCACGGCGCCCATCGCATACCATCGCATACCACTAAATAAGGTATGTGATGGTATGCAATGCGATATTCGCGTTAAATGACCCGGAATGTAACATTGTAAGCACCCATTAGGGTGCTTGTACAATTAAAAATCGCATTGCATGCATCGCATGCTGCTATATTGCATGCGATGCGATGAGATGCAATAGCTTGTGTTGGTTTTTGGGGTGCCACACCCTGCACCTAGATATAGCGCTAGGGACCCCCAATATACAGAGAGGTCTTGACGACTGCTTGGGGGCTTACACATAAATTTGCCCAAATATATATAACTAATATCCCTGAATTCTATTATTATGTAGTGTTCTAGACTGGTTAATAATACCATTCAGGGAGTTGGGGGAAACGATGGATTGTTACTTACATATATGTTTTTATTATGCATGAGCTATACTGGGCTATTTAAATGCCTGCTTTTATTTATGTATAATTTATTTGTATTGATTTTTCTTATATAAAGTACAATCTGTTTCTAATCAGTGTGTCCAGAGTACATTTGTGCAGCAACCACCTCCAACATGACCCATTGCATTCGGTACACAATGCTCTGTTCCTGGACTTCTCTCTTAATGTGTGATTGCCATCACCTCTGTGGAACTAGGTAATTGACGAGAAGGGTGTTTCAACTCAGGTGATGGCACTCATACATTAAGAGGGAAGTCCAGGAACAGAGCATTGTGTACCGAATGCAATGGGTTATGTTGGAGGGTATGCCATAATACTCCTTGTGGCATATCAGGACCAACATCTCCTCCTAATATGGGCCACTCAGAGTTTAACATTCACCAAGCAGCTCCTTGTGTTCAAATCTCTTTCCTCCAAACTTCCTTTTGTGAGCATAGGCTTACTCACCAACATAGGCAGCAGCGGGTGAATTTTAATTGACCAATATTGTTCTTTTTTTCCATGCAATTATTTAAGCACCAGGAATTGTAGTCTGGAAGGTGACTTTAAAGCCCCTCCCATTCCACAAACACCTTTTTCCAATCCTTTAATACAGTGGTTCCCAACCCTGGTCCTCAAGTACCCCCAACAGTGCATGTTTTCCAGGTCACCCAGCAGCTGCATTAATTTTTCAGACACATTTTAAAAGATCCACAGGAGGAGCTAGTTATGTCACCTGTGATTCTGTGTGGAGACCTGGAAAACATGCACTGTTGGGGGTACTTGAGGACCAGAGTTGGGAACCACTGCTTTAATATATATACATTGCATTAAATGATGATCTATTAAACTACAGTATTTTTCTTGAAAAATAGGCAAATAATGAAATAATATAGTATGTGTAGCATATGTGAAATTTAACATACATTTCTGCTATTTTACCTTAGATGTTAGATTGTATATTACTGATTGATTATAATATGTGGTTATCTCTTATTTATTTGATCAGCTTCAAATGTTTTAATTAGAACATTCCCAAAGTATTAGGTGGACATCTAGTGGATATAAGTGAAATTGCACTTATCATTCTAAATTACAATCCTTTAAAAACTTTAGGATTTGAGTCATTTTTTTTTTTTTTTTTTTTTTTTTTTTTAAATATTCTTTTTATTGTCTTTTCTTCAAACAAAACAATACAAAGGATGAGCAATTTGGCATCTGACATTAGAAATTGACAATAGGAATGCTTCTCACTAAGGTGTTAGGCACCTCTTAAGTCTATGAAAACATTACAAACAGGGATCCGTGATCCGAAGTGCGATACTGTGATAAAAACTTTGCTCCGAGGGAGCTCTAGGTTTAACATAAACTATACCAGAAGTAGTGTGGGCAGACTGCTTGGGCAAAAGCAGAGCGGGAGAGTGCCTAGGTGCATGGAGAATGCTGAGCTAGGAGGTGAGAAGATAGCCTTGTTGCCTTAAAGTGACAACGTATGGTGTTAGACTATAAAAAAAAGGGGGGAAAAAGTGGGGGAGAGGAAGGTTAGGTAGAGCAGGATATTATATTAGGGTGAACGAGTAGAGGTTTAGGGAAAGATTAGGAGTGACCGAGGTATAGGATAAGGAAGGGGGTGAATGGAAGTAGAATTCGAAGTGTATGGGTAGTTATGTTGGAAGGAAAAGACATAGAGAGAGAGAGGTGTACGGCTATGAAGGAATATGTTGGAGCTATTAATACTTCTTTGCTGGGCTATTTGGGTAAGAAGAGAGGTTTTAGTCATAAACAGAGGACAGAAATTCAATGGAAACACATAAGAATGCAGTTTTAGGGTTATTAAAATCCCGATATAACACTATATTTAACCTCTCTGTCTCCACAACTCATGTTCAGAGCAACAGTAAGTGGATTAAGGTGAGGTGGGTTATTGCTTTATGAGGGTCTTATGGATGCTAAGAGTCCCTTGGGAACCAGGAAGCGTTGAGGAATGGTTTCAAGATGTCTTTACGAGAGGGATCTGGGAGGTAAAAGATAAATGGTTTCCAAATGTTGTAGAACTGCAATGATGAGGCGTCGGAATGCATATCCATGGTGGAACGTCGTTCCAACATTAGAAGTTGTAAAAGTTTCTGTGTGAGTTCGTTGAGAGAAGGGGGTAGTCTTGAGGTCCAGTGTATTAGGATGAGTTTCTTTGCAACTGTTATGATTTTAATCGATAGTGGGATTATGGTGTGGGCGTTGTTCTGAAGATTCAGGGCACCGAAATGAAGAAATATATAGGAAACAATTTCTGGTGGGTATCGGATTCCTAGCAGGTTGTATATGAAGAGACCAATTTTATTCCAGAAGCGTTTTATTTTACTGCAGTCCCATATACAGTGTTGGAATGAGGCGGAGTGGTGATGGCATTTCTGGCATATACCTGTTTCTTCTTGGACCCAGTGTTTTCTCTGTGCAGGAGAGATGTAAGCTCTATGTAGAAATCTGAAGTGAACTTCTTGTAGATATGCTGAATGGAGGTGTTTGTATGCTTTGTTATAAGATTTCAATAGATATTCCATATCTTCTATGTTGGGAATACATTCCTTCCACGGAGCTGCTATTACTGTCCATAATTTGCGGGATTCAATTAGACTCAGTTGTGAATAGAGCTGCTTTGTGTGGTAGGGAGCAAGGGATATTGATCTTAACACTGCATTTAACACATCGGGAGAATTTATAACAGTGCATGCCCTGTGAAGAGACAGAGCGTAATGTCTGGTCTGTAAATACATATAAAAATGCTGCGGAGGGAGAGCGTACTTTTCCTGAAGAGCAGAGAATGGATGTATCTGTCCCCCAGGGTCGAAGACTTTGGATATATTAGTGAGACCTTTTTCTTTCCAGGTGTAGAAGTTATGGTTAGATAGAGAAGGAGGGAAAGCTGGATTGCCCCAGACAGGGACATACGGAGAGCTGCGGTGATCTCTATGGAGCTTTTTATTCAGGGTTTGCCACACAGAGTAAGTGTCGTGAAAGATGATGTTGTTGCGTAAGTTAGTGGGAATTGTTTTAGCGTCAGAGTGTAGCAGTCCCGCTGGGGAGTATGGATGGAATAAGTCTTGATCTAGTTGGGCTGACGTATATGTAGATTCACTAAGAAGCCAATCGCTTATATACCTGAAGAATACTGATAATGTGTATTGTTCAAGATTAGGAACCTGCATTCCTCCGTTCGCTCTGGGTAGTTGTAGTTTTGACAGGGAAAATCTAGGGCGTTTACCTGACCATATGAACCTCGATACTATTTTATTAAAGTACGTGAGATCTGTTCTGGTTAGGGTGATTGGGAGCATCTGGATAATATAGAAGATTTTGGGAAACAAAATGGTTTTCACCACTGCTATTCGGCCTAAAATTGATAGTGGTAACTGAAGCCAATTAGAAACAGAGTTATTTAATTTCGTTAGCACTGTGGTAAAGTTTAGTTTATAGAGGTCTGATAATTTTGGTGGGATATTAATGCCTAAGTATTTAATTTTATCGGAAACTATTTTAAAGGAAGTGATGATAGGGGAGTTATGGATCTGGTCAGGGAGTGTTGTTAGAGGTAGGAGTTCGGACTTGTCGATATTAATTTTATATCCCGAAACTTTGCCAAATTTGTGTATTAAATCCATTACCACTGGGATACTAGCTATTGGGTCTTTTATGAAGAGCAGCATGTCGTCTGCAAAGAGTGATACTTTTAAAGTGGAGTTATTTATTGGAATCCCAAGAATCTGAGGGTGCTCGCGGATCGCTATTGCCAGTGGCTCAATCGCTATGGCGAAGAGGAGTGGCGAAAGCGGGCACCCTTGCCTTGTTCCTCTAGAGATCGGGAAAGAGGTTGACATATGGCCATTGCAGTACACTTGGGAAGTGGAGTTTGCGTATATAGCAGTTATGAGAGATATAAACTGGGGAGGAAATCCAAATTTTTCTAATGTTTTGTAGAGGTGGGGCCAGAGAATCATGTCGAACGCTTTTTCTGCGTCTAATGATAGGATAGCGTATTTATCGGGTGTTGGTAGTGTGGAGGTGTGTTGGATTACTGCAAGGACTTTACGGACATTTACTACTGAGTGTCGGTTAGTGATGAAACCTGTCTGGTCGGGGTGGATAATGGAGGGGAGAATGTGTTTTAGACGTTCGGATAATATCTTTGTAAGTATTTTGTATTCTATGTTTAATAGAGATATCGGGCGGTAAGAGCCGGGTAAGGATAAATCTCTCCCTAGTTTAGGTATTAATTTGATTATGGCCGAATTAAAATAAAGGGGAAATAGTTGGGAGCCAAGCATCTGGTTGTATGCTGCAACTAAGGTATCTGTGATATGGGGGAGAAGTATTTTATAGAATTCTACTGTGTAACCATCTGGTCCCGGAGCTTTGAAAGGTTTCATCTGGCGTATAGCTTGCGTTACTTCTTTGTTGGTGATAGGTGAAGTCAGAGTTGAGGCGCTTAATGAGGAGATTTGAGGAAAATAGTGGTCGAATATCGTTTCGGCTGAATTTGCGGGTAGTGGCGGTCTATGTGTTACTTCCTTGGCAGGTGGTGAATGGGAGACAGTCTCGGGGTTAGGGACGAGTATGTTCTCCGTGTGGGTAGAGGAAGGGATAGAGTAAAGAGTCTCATAAAAAGAGGACATTATTTGTGATATGTGCTTAGGGTCATTAGTAATCGTTCCGTCAGATATTCGTAAGGGGTGTACAGTCATGGGAGGGCGTGAGCCTCGGAGTAAGTTTGTGAGCAGCTTACCGGTTTTGTTACCATACTTGTGGTATCGGTAGTCAACTGCGAATAAGTGTTTATTGCTCATATTTTGTACTAATTCATCAAATTCAGTTTTTGCTGAGAGGTAAGATAATTTATTTTGAGCAGATGGATTTGATTTGTAGCGAGTGTAAGCGTCGGTTAGTGTTTGTTGAGTGCTAATGTAAGAGGAGGACTGAGATTTGTGTAGGGATGCGGTATATGATATTATATCTCCTCGTAGGACAGATTTTGCAGTCTGCCAGAATAAGGAAGGGTTTGTTTCCGCGTGTATCAGGTTGTCTTTCTTATAAGATAGCCAAGCATCAGTTAGTTTAGAGCGAAAGGGAGAGGAAGCTGATAGCTGTGTCGGGAATCGCCATAACTTACTAGTGACTGGGGTATTTGGAAGTGTGGCTAGAACCATCCAGATAAGTGCGTGATCGGACATGGCTATTGTTTCAATGTCAGTGTGTGATATTTTAGAGAGGAGGTGAGAGGATAACAGGATATAATCAATCCTTGAAAGGGTTGCATGCGCTGATGAGAGGCATGTGTACTCTTTTTCTGTAGGGTGAAATGTTCTCCATATGTCCACTGCCTGGAGCTGTGCAGCTAGAGCGGGAATTCCCAAGGCGGGGAGGGTGATAGTTCTGTTGGGGGGTTGGGAGCGGTCAAGATAAACCGAGGAAATCAGGTTGAAGTCACCGCAAATGATTATATTTTCGTTAACATGTGGGAGAAGTAGTGTTAATACCTGTTTGAAAAAGGTCTTTTTATAGGCGTTTGGGGCATACACGTTACATATTTTGAAAATTTGTTTGGAGAGCTCTATAGATACCATTACAATTCTACCCTCTGGGTCAGAGAAGATGTCTGTGGGAGATAACTGTAATGATTTTCTTGCAATGATAGCAACTCCCCTTGCTTTCGAATTATAGGGGGCGGCTGCCAGAACTGACCAGCCGAAAAGATTAAGCTTAAGGGTTTCTGCGTGGGTTAAGTGGGTTTCCTGGAGACAGACAATCTCCATTCTCTGCTTCTGTAGGTACTGCAGGATTTTACGTCTCTTAGCGGGTGAATGGAACCCTCCTACATTGAGGGATCCAATGCGATAATCTATGGAGCCCATATCGGGTGGTAGTAATAGATGATTTGCAAAGAAGATAATTTTTTACATGTATAGGGGGAGCCGCATTCCTGAATAGAGAGTACTACCAATTCAAGTCGATTGGGAGGGGGGGAGGTGAAGTAGTAGAGAGTCGTTATCCTAACCTTAGGGAGGGGGAGGATGAGTATTATTAAAATGAGCTTCAGGTAAAGAAGATAGTTTAAACTGGGGGCTGGCGTTGTAGCTTCCATGCTGCTGCCAGCTGCAGTGAGCAAATGGGTGAGTTGTACTGAGAAGAGAATCTCAGGGGGAAGGGAGGAAGTTATGCTTGTCCCTGAAAGAGGTTGACAAGCTAGTGTGGGTATTATCTAGGATTAGGTGGCTCCGGAGCAAGCCCATGTTAATATTACCGGGAAAGATGTCAGAGGAGTGGGTAGGTGTTATCAGGAGGTAACCAAGTTAACGACATAAACACAAGTAAATATAACCATCAAATATCATATAATATGTCTAATAGCTGTAGTAGTCGGACTTATTGTGCAATATTTTAAACCATAAACATATAGGGGGACTGATTATCAGAATAGAGCCTGTATCATTCAAGTCCGAATATCCAAGCGGGATAAAACGTGATATCAGACTCCATTATTACTCGTTAGGATTTTATCTCTATCGGGCACTTCACTGGTCTGTGATGTCTCCCGATTCAGCTGCTTCACGTTCATTCAGAAAGGCCTCCGCGTCACGCACGTCATTGAAGTCATAGAATTTATCTCCTTCGTATATGCGCAGTTTCGCGGGGTACAAGAGGGCAAACTTTTTCTTATTTTTCACTAGGTCAGAGCAGATTGGCGAGAAAGCTTTCCTGGCCCTAGTGAGCTCGACAGAAAAGTCTTGAAATAACAAAATCTTGTTATTTTCCCATAGGAGGGGGCGAATTTTTCTGGACGCTGTCCATATTGCTTGTTTGTGCAGGTAGTTCATGCACCTGAAGATCACTACCCTGGGGCGCGTGTCATGTGCTTTCAGTGGACCTATTCTGTGGATCCTTTCTATAACAATGTCGGTACATTGATCTGAAATGCCCAAGATCTTAGGGAGTGAGATCTTTGCGAAGGTTAAAAGCTCCTGGTCCTTCACAGACTCAGGAATACCCACAACCCTGATATTATTCCTGCGGGACCTATTTTCAATGCTGTCCAGCTTATTCCATAATTGGTGGTTTTCTTTCTGCAGCCTTATTATGTCATTCTGCGTCTGAGCCATGTCATGTGAGAGGCCGCCAATATGGTGTTCAGATTCAGTGACCCTATTAGTAAGGTGTTGAAGCTGTGTAGAAATGTCAGCTACAGCCTGAGTCAGGAGGGGTCCCACAGTGGATTTAATCGCATCCACCATGTCACTGTATGTGAGGGGTGCATCAAGGGCTTTGCGTACCTGTGGTGTTTCCCCTCGGGGAGATGCAGCTGCTGCCTTTTTAGACGCTGGCGAGGAGGGCGACGTGTTGGTGTCGGGCGCCATGTTAGAGTCCGTGCGGCGTTTCTCATGTCTCTGCGCCGGGACCTTAGACGGCGTTGCCGTGGCTGCTAATTGATCCATCTGCGGCTCTGGTCGATGGGGAGGCGAGATGCCGGTATTTGGAGGCTGTTAACGGCCGTTAGATGCTGAGCTGAGCGGGTTACTCCGGGAGCTTCGCGGAGGAGCTGTTCACCGCATGAAGCCGGAACCGGAAGCACTGCGGAAAACACCTTGCTGGGCTGTGCTGCTGCTGCTGTTGTGGCCGGGTTCTGGGGCTGCCTGGATGATCGGATTTGAGTCATTTTTAGTTAATTCTGTGGTTACCAAACTGTGGGCCTTATTCTGATCGGTGCGGCCCGATCAGAATATGCGGCCACGACCGTGCAGGCGAATCCCCGCCTTCCATATGGATCGCCACCTCCGTCCGTACGCGGATATGTGGCGATCCGCATGAAATTGGACGGGGATACGCCTCCTCCGTCTTGGGAGCAGCCCCTGCATTCGATGGTCGCCGAACATCGAATGCAGGGCCGCACGCTCCACCAGGTCCCGCCACACAAGACCACACGGACACTTGTCCGTGTGAAATCATGTATGGGGGCGGGCAGCTGACATCCGGCGATGTCAGATGCCCGCCCCCTACACACGCGTCACGGCCTCATTACCATGCATACGCCCCACGTTTGCATGGGAACGCCCATGAAACGCGGGGCGTATGCATAGGGTAATGAGGCTAAGTAGCCCCTCACGCCCCTCTACGCCCCCTGTGCGGCGTGTCAAGAATACGTGCGGCGAAATCGCCTGCACATGCGCAGAGTGACCTCTGCACATGCGCAGACGATCACCATCGGCGGGACGAACGCATGCGGAGAAATCCGCACCGATCAGAATAAGGGCCCGTGTCCCCAGGCATCCTGTGGTGCTGCGAGGCACTGGCAGGAGTGCCTCAGGTTGGTTGTGGAGGAACAAAGCTAATTATTTATAGTCAAAGTGATAGTCAACACCCGTGCTAGGGTTGCCAATCATAAAAAGTGCGGACCACAACTGTGTACTACCACCTCATAAACTGAACCTAAAGGTGACAGATCAGCACAATTAACAGTACTTGATTTAATATATTTGTTTTTTAATTTGTCACATTTAAACTTTCGGACTAGCGGTGCCTTGAAAAAATGAGAATACTCTAGGGCACAGGAGTAAATAATTTAATCATTCAGTTTCTAGAACTTAAATGTACCCTAAAATTATCTGGGTTTAAAGTATTCTTAGCTTTTTAGTACCACAGTTCAGGTTTTAGTTACATCTATGCTTGAGCACAGGTGACCTGATTTGTACCTCAGTTATTTTGGTTCAATAATCTGTGCTTAAGCCTTGATATCCTTAAAACCTGATTGTTAGTGTGACTTGAGAACTGAGGTTGGGAATGCCTGGGTTAGAGTAGAGTCATGCTGGGAATAGTTTGTCCTTCCTGGCATGGGTCATGTTGGGTTGTATGGATTTCTATACCTTCAGGGGCGGATTGGGATAGAAATCCGGCCCAGGAACGGGGGGGGGGGGTGTTGTTGCCTATGCAGCCCGGGGGGGGGGGGTCTGACAATACAGACCGGGGGTGGGGGGACCATTGTGCAGACTCTACTCACCAGCATCACCCAGAAAAAATATGGCCACCGCATATGTGCATATAATATATGCATATATGCGGCAGCCATATTTTTTTGGGGCAATGCTGCCGTTTGGGACCAGGCTGCAGTCGCTTGGTTCCGGCAGCCCTGGAACCAAGGTAGGCAGCCCAGCCGGAGGGACATCTGGTCCAGCCCACCGGGAAATGGCCCGGTTTCCCGGTGGGCCAAACCGCCTCTGTATACCTTCTAATATTACCCACTCCAGGAGGGAATGTGAGGGGGTCCGTGTGTGTGGTGATGGCCTTAGAGTTATATGTAAGAAACTGGTAGTGAGAGAAAGCTGTGGAGGGTGTAATGAGGGATAGGGGCAGCAGTATCCCGCTGACCAGAAGCCCAGTGGCAAGTACTGGGGTTAGGCAGTGGTGGCTCTTACTTTTGCAGAGGAGGGGGGCTGCTCCGATGCGCACCCCCCCCTCCCTCCGCTGCCGCCGATGTGCTCATCGCTGCTGCCGGTCCCAGTCGCCGGTCCCCTGTACGAGTAACTTCATACATACTGCACATGCGCTGTCCCAAGCCTCCATGGGCTGCCTTTGCAGCAGCCCCCGGAGGCTTAATAAGGTTCCCAAATCCGGCACATACACAGTATCGTCACAGGTTCTGCGCATGCACAGAACCCATTTTTGGAGGCTGACCCGCATTTGCGCACAGAGAGGCATCCTGGAGGGAGGGTACACCTCCCAATTGGACTGCCTTGGGTGACTGGCAGGTCAGACTTCCAATAGGAAGTCACTGCCAGTCACATTGATGCCAGCGCAGTCTGGCCGATATACTTGCAGTGTATGTGTATGACGGACCCGATGATCACACAATATGTCAGATGGCTAGTCTGTCATGTAGGTGGGCTGGATTATGCTCAAATGCATACCCTCCAACTGTACTGATTCTGCCGGTACAGTACCGCATTTTAACGGTCTGTACCGGCTAACTAAAAGTGTACCGAATGTACCAGTTTTTGGTGGCTCCTGACTTCTCCTGCTCGGCTTGACGATCGGGTGCCCTGCGACAGCAGCAACAGATAGAGAATTCTGTAATCCCGTCTTTATTTAACTCTTCTGCACCCGTACCCAGTGGTGCGTTGCGGGTCCCACAGTGCATCGTGGCACTGAAGAACCATAGGTAAAGCCTCTGGAGACAGCGCAGTTGTGGTTTCCAGACACCTTGGAGGAGCATCAGCAGCACTTTAGCAGCCGTGAGACTAGTGAAGGCAAGGAGCAAGTGGTACAAATCTATTGCCATTTAAGGTAAATACAAAAACATGCCCTGTACACATTCGGAAAGGGGGCGTGGCCACAGCTTCTTTGTTGATTACCATGCTCCTTTGCCCAACGCCACGCCCCATTTCCCAAAGTGTACCGATATCTGCCGTTCCAATGTATGCGATGGTATGCAAATGTGCTGAGATCAGCAGTCAGATTTGTCTGATTACTGGATCCTTTTCGCAGGAGAATTTTAAAAAAATCCTGTCAAAAGACGGTCCAGCCTTTGCAAATTTGTTCAATTTAAGACTTTCCAACATCTCAACAATAATTTGTATGATTTAGGCATCACAGTGTGGTGGTTGAGATGTTGAAAGTCTTAAGGTGGTCATGCATCAGAAAGACCGGTATTACAATCATGATTGTGTCCAATTTCCCAGCAGTCCATGGAGGTTTTTGGACACTAAATGTACTCACAATCGGTCATACAATCAGTCATACAATCCATCTGCTGCATGATTGTATGATTGAAGCTTCATTTAAATAGGGGGCTGGTCTACTAGGATCAAAAGGATAGGAGTGCCAAAAATCCTGTTTTTTTCATACTTTTTTTTTAATTTACAGGTTGCCAGCAACTACCAATCTGCTCACATCTTCTGTATTATGCCATTATTAAATAGCCATAATGCAACAATCCTCAGAAAACAGTTTTCAGAGTAGTGACAGAATTGTGCAAAAGGGCATCCACAGCTCTCTTTAGCCTGCAGCTTGGAAACTTCTGCGACTCCAAGCATCTTCATTGCAATGGGCCGCCCGGAAGCTGCACGTCTCTTCTATGCTAGTCAGGGAGGCAGTGTCACATGACTCTGGTTGTATGAGCCATCTAAAGACAAATTGCATGTGCTTAACATCACATGCAATCTGCTCCCAATCCCAACTGATCTGACGTCCAGCACGTCAGATCAGAGGACCAGTCCTCCAATCTCCCGGGGCCGTCTTTGCATGATTGTGTGCACACAATCTGCATACAATCCATTTTACAATCCATTGAGATTGTATGATTGGGTGTAATGTCATTCTGATGTATGGCCACCTTTAGAAGTCATAGAACAATAAAGTCAACAATAATGATAATAAAAGGGGACTGGTAATATAACTGGTTATATATTATAATATTATATATTATGTTACTCAGTAGTTCCTCTTATTCTGGTTATGACACTCAGTAATGCCTCTTATTCACGTTATGGTACTCAGTAGTACCCTTTATACATGTTACGTCACACAGTAGTGTCCCTTATACACAATACCCACATTAATGCCCCTTTTGTACAATTCCCACAGTAGTAGTGCCCTTTACACATTATGCCCACAGTAGTAGTACCCGTTATACACATAATGCCCACTGTAGTGCCCCTTATATACATCTCTGCCTCTATCACTCTAGCAGCTCACAGCCCATGCCCATGTGTCCCTCCAGCAGCTACCCACCTCTGTGTCCCTCCAGTCCCTTCTCACCTTGTCCTCTGCATTCACAGAGCCTGCTCCTCTTAATGGCACTTCATCACTTCAGAAGTGGTGACAGTATTACAGCCAAAAATATGGCTTCATGGGGAAGGGGTGTGGCCAGAAAATAATACTCATTTATATTACAGAGCACAGTTGTCTCCAAAATTCAAATTATGGCAACAGAGTTCCACATACATAAATGCCCCCACAGTGCAGGTACATAAATTCCCCCACAGTGCAGGTACATAAATGTCCTAACAGTGCCAGTACATAAATGCCCCCACAGTGCAGGTACTCCGCAGACAGAATACACTCTTCCCAACATACTGTTTCCCAAGGTGGCGGGTCCGGCAATGTGGGTGCTGCAGCCGCAAATTAGCGAGTTAATATGGCGGCCTAACAGCGGGACTCGGGCCCGTGGGTGCTCATCAATTTCTGTGGGTGCTCGGGCCCTTGAGCACCCACAGAATCAGCACCTATGGGTGGAACTAGTTTAAACTACCATTACAGGGGGTAGAATTCAGTTCCACTCCATCCCTACTACTTTTAACCCCTGCTGTGAAAATTTAAGGCATAATATCTTGACAGCTAAAGGCATAGTTGCCTACCCACCAAAAATGGCCAGGAGACACCCAAATCTTTGATGCCAACAAGAGCATTCAAGTCTCCCACTTCCCAAGTAAAGTATGGCCTATAACATAATTGTCATTAAGATGCATTTTCGTAGCCACAAGGATGTGATTGCGCTGTCATACTCCACACTCTGTCCACCTATGCGGTACAACACCCCCTCACATCTCGCCATGCCTCCGCTGTACCCACCTGTCTGCTTCATCCCAGAGAGAGAGTTTAATATTTTAAAGATTGCTCAAATAGGACTAGGCAAGATATCTTACCTCTTCTTCCTGAGTGTATGAACTCATTCAGTTAGAGGTCATGGAGATAGCAGTTTTGTCCTTGTGTGTATGCAAATAGTTGCTGACCTATTTTAAGGGGTATACTGTGTTTGACTTCATTGGGGTAAATTTACTAAGATGGGATGTTGCCAATGGCAACCAGTCAGATTCTAAAGGTCTGTTTTGGTGCAGATATCTAGGGCGTGTCTCTAGTCTGTAACTTTTGACCTTTATGATCAAAACCGACACACATTAAAGTTAAAACAAGACAGGCAAATGACAGGAAACCACCTCAAACGATAGACATACTGTACATGGGAGAACTGGAAGCATTATGATCTGTGCAGGCTATGGTCCAGATTCTATAAGCTTCAAAAGTGATAAAATGGAGAGTGATAAACAGCCAGCCAATCAGCTCCTGCCTGACATTTTTCAAACACAGTACGTGGCTTGGCAGGTAGGAGCTGATTGGCTGGCTGTTTATCACTCTCCATTTTATCACTTTTGAAGCTTATAGAATTTGGCCCTTTGTTAGGTTTCAAAGGTTAGAATGAATAAAAAATCAAATGAAACAAATGTTTGGTAGCTATTGTCGGGAAGGATCTCAGTATTATTCGCAAAATAGTAGGCCACAGGCTACTAAAGGGTAACGTCATCTGGAATTCACATTATCAGAGCAATCCAGAGCTTAGTACATCCATATCTCCCAACGTTTGATTGCAGGGAAGTGGGACATACACGTTTGCAGGGCCGGTGACAGAGGGAGTCAAGAGGGACAAGTGTGTCTGGCCCCAGCGTTCTGAATGGCCCCAGATCTTCCATGCCCATCCTGGCCACTGCCTGTACTAGCTGGCCTGTCAACGACCCCCACAGCCTGGCCGTCTACTGTGCACTGTCTGTGTGTGGCTTGCTAAGTATGACTGACTCATTGTGTGCCACTGCCGTCTACTGTGTGTGTGTGCCCCACTGTCCACAGCCGATTGGCTCTCGGAGCCATCTACTCTGAGTCTCTGTGTGCGGACAACCCAGAGCTGATCGGTGCTCAGTCTGTACTGCATGAAGGCTCACTGCTGTACCCGCCGCTGGTGGTGTAGCCTCAGTCTCTGGTTCCTGTACTTTTATTGCACATGCGCGGATCATCTGTTCTGCACTCTGCAAACAGCCTGCACTGCCGGCTCTGGGTTCTTTTGTGTAAGTGACAAGTCAAGGCAGGCGGCAGCTGCAGTAGGCCAGCAGAAGCCAGCTGGAAGCAGCAGCCAGGAGCCAGGCCAGCTAGACAGAGAACGAGAGAAGTCCGTACCTGAAAGCAGGATCTGGAGCCGCAAAAGGTTAGGTGAGGCGCTTAGCTCTGAAGTGCCATCATTATTGTCATGTTACAGTATTAAATGAGTACTGTGTGCTTAATTGTTTTTAAGCAGCTCCAATGGGTACATTTATTGGTACATGCAGAAGAGGGTTGTGTGGGTTTGCGATTCAGTGGGGGGGGGGTGCTCCAGAAATATCATTGTACAGGGCCACAAGATTTCTGTTGCCGGCCCTGCATGTGTGCCACAATATATGGGTGTGGCCTCATGCTCACTGCTTTGGGGGCATGGCAGTGGTGTGTAAGCAGCTGGCTATGCCTCCAGCCAATCTGTCTCCCCGAATAGATACTGTGTGCATATGCACAGCATCCATTCACCACTGTTCTGCTCAGAAGAGCAACAACGGACAAGGGGGACTCCAGACTGCCCTACTCCCCCACGAGACACTGCCGTCGGTGGGTGGGACAGTCCAAAAAATGGGATTATCCACGAAAATTTGGGACAGCTGGGAGTACATCCACCAGTATGTATCTGCTATGATCTCTCCATGGTACATGTGGTATATACGTAATATTTACAGTTACTCCATGAACATGGTTTTTGGGAATATTCTGCAAGTGTTTCATGATAACAAATGCCCTTTAACTCTGTCAGCAGTTATTCTAATCATAAGGTCAAATAGTCATACCAATTACAGTATATATCAATAATTATCTCTCATATCATCATTTCATCATAAAGGCTTATGCTAAATATAACCATTGCTTTCTGTTTGTAATCCTCTGCCTTAATTTCAATTGTACTAGGTGTTCATTGTGTCTGCCTTAGTTATTATAATGCCTTAGTTATTATAACAATAAAATAAAATAAAAATAGACATTAGTGGAGTTCTACTTGTGCTAACAAATGTTGTTTTTTCCCCATACAATTAACCCGCCTGTTACATTATTGCAGAGTCTACAGTTCTTTTGCCTAAAACAGTTTCCAAAGAGCTTATGACCTGAGTGGATATAGTTAGCCATTATGTATATCCAGGGCTATTTTTGTGCAGGCTCCAGCAGGAACTGTGGCCCTTATTCTAGTTCACTCTTTCTGACAAAATATTTCTCAGATGGACGAAACCATGCGCACTGCAGGTGAGGCAGGTGTTACTTGTGCAGAGATAATTAGATTTGGGTGGGGTTTTACACCTGCCTCACCTGCAGTGCACATGGTTTTGTCCATCTAAGAAATATTTTGTCAGAAAGAGTGAACTAGAATAAGGGCCACAGTTCCTGCTGGAGCCTGCACAAAAATAGCCCTGTGTATATCTATTTAACCTTTGTTTTAATTACTTACTGTAATTGATCCTGTGCATTTTTAATACATCCACTAGATGGCGATATATGGACATAAATTGAATAATAACACATTTATACATTGCTGAGTAAATGGCCATACACGCTAGATGCCGCAGATATAGTTAGCCGTACAGTGCGTACTGAACAATATCTGCCGCCTATATCCTACTGTGATGTCACCGGGACCAGCTAAGCAAGCATCCACCGTAAACCTGTGTTGCAACATTGTAGCCATTTCCTAAAGACTCATAGGGTGAAATGTAATAGGGTGAGAGAATGAGAAAGTGAGAGATTTGGTAGGAATCTCCAGTTTTTCAAAATCGGCAATCATTTACACTGCAAAATCAAACTGGTTTTGCAGTGTAAATGGCCTCAGTGCTGTAAGGCAGTAATGCCAACCATTACAACATCCGTACTGCCCCAAAATCCTTTCTACAGCACCTGCACTTCCCTCTTAATTTATGATTACAATCACCTGTGGACCTGTTGTGAAACTACAAGTCCCATCATGCCTTGCCACAGTTTTCCTATTAAGGGATGCTAAAACTATGGCAATGCATGCTGGATTTTGTAGTTTCACAACAGCTAGAGGGCCACAGTTTGGACATGCTTGCCTTATACTTTCCCAATGCAATTCTGTTAATATGTGTCAAAATATGTACTGCGACTCTGTATGAACAAGATAAGCATGTACGCACATAATTCATCACTCCACTGCATCCGTTGCTTCCTACCCAGTATCGGGCCCTATATACCTAAACGTGGCTAAACAAGGGCTGTCAGAGCATGTCAGCGTGAAGAAAAATCAATTTGAATGTTGTGCCCCATAAGGGCTTGCCTAAAGGTTCCAGCCGCCCTAGGCTAATACATATGTAGCTCCCCTCGTAATACTGCTAAACACATGTGTATGAGCTCTCAGGGACCTGTGAGTGCACTGAGGGACCCATGGTCAGTGCTGACTACCCATAGGCTACAACGGCCTACCACGATCTCAGAATGGAGGTAGCTGCAGGATCCGGATATTAGGCTGCATTGAGAGGAGAAAACAAAAACGTAAATATGAGCGAGCTGAGAAAAATAGTCCTTCCCCTCTGCAGTGGACAAAATGAATGCACAGTAAGTTACCCCAACACCCTCACCTCCCTCCCCGCCAGCCACTGCTCAGAACCCACAGAATTTTAATACCGAATAATGGTAAGAAAAAAGTCTGTGTGGTGCATTGGGTTGCTTTTTGGGCCGGCATTAAATTGATAGACAAGAGTAACCACAGCTTTTTGTGCAGCACTAGCCATACCAACTCTGGTGAAGACCTGAGTTGGGAAAGGGCCCTTAAAAATGTTGCTACTGGGCCCACAAAGGTCTACTTATGCCCCTGTGTACCAGCCTTGCTTACAATGGATCAGAGAGCCTCCAAATCAGATTTCTTTAAGTAACTTTACTTGTCCTCTCCATGCATACAATGAGGGGACTTGCGGTGAGGTAAATGGCTGAGGAGTCCCTGGTAAGTATCAGAGCTAGATTTGCACACAATATATGAGCCATGGGGTACATGCCGGCATTATACACATGTGCTGCAGTATATACTGCTGCAGATTCGCTGAGTTTTGATAAGGGAGGTGAAGAAAACATAGCCAGGTGAGGCACTGCCTCACCTGCCATAGACTTTTCACTCCACACTTTTGACTATAAAAATGATTAGAATAATAAAAATACGATCTTTTTTTATACAGTTGCTATAAACTGAAAACTTCGACGTATACCTTGCTATGACAGGAAAGGCTGTGCCTCACCTGCCTCACCCCACCGCACGCCACTGAAAAATGTTATTTACTATAAACAAAAATTATGTACAACAAAAGACTCAACAGCCACCGTTGATAACAGGAGTAATAAAATATTGTTTTATACATTTTGTAAAAGCACAATAAAATCTATAACAAATATATTTAAATGCTGCTATATATATATATATATATATATATATATATATATATATATATATATATATATATATATATATATCATATAATTCATCATTTTGGTAGCAAAATATCTTTGGTATAACAAATAAAGCAAATGACACAAAATGTTAACAAAATAGCTAGAAATTACATTTGCATACAGCATAAATGAAAATAAAGGGACCTGAAAACATTTATCATCTGAAATAAGCATTTTTCTATCTAAAATAAAATAAAAATTCTTAAAACTATATTTGCACAAAATGTGGTTAGACTGGTAATACACATATAATGTATGTAATACCTGTCTGTCCTTGAAGATAGTTGGACCATTGTTATAAATAAAAATCCATACACACAAAGCATTATCTACTGATGTATTTGGGTCACAGGCAGGGCCGGATTATAATGGGGGCACAAGGGGTCAGTGCCCCTGGGCCCCCCTGTAGCTAGGGGCCCCCTGTGGTTGGCATGTATTTTTCAAAGAAAAAAATATATATTTTTTTTAGCTAAAGGTTTTGTGCATGGGAGTGGGGTAGTGCTGCAGCTTCACCTATCTGCCAATGTGACAATGATTAATGGTGCTGAGCATTGGGAGCCAAGTGTGCAGTGCATTAATGGGAGTTGACTAAGTCCCATGACACTTTGCACCAGAGGGCAGATGCTGAGACGTGTGTGCTGAGCTCTGATTGGTGGAGCTCATTACATGCTTCTCAGCCCATGGATAACAAAAGCAGCAGCCTAGTCATGGGAGGGTTTTTAATCAGAGGCAGCACTGGGACTGTGAGGTCTCCTACAGAGTAAGGTGCAGAGGGACAAACACAGGCTTTTCATGTGGTATGTATGTATGTATATATATATATATATATATATATATATATATATATACATATATATACATATACATATATATACATATATATACACTGTGTTGGATGCTGGCACTCCGCCAATGGGGATTCCTGCCTGTTGCCTTCTGTGGGGTCACAGCAGCCGCTGGGCCCCAATCTATATGAAGTCAGTGGACGGCGGCACTCAGGACTTGGCGAGGAATGGACACGTAGCCACTCTGGTGACGTTTCAGCCTCTTTATTAGGCTTTTCTCCAAAAATGTAAGCAGTTTTTTGAGAAAAGCCTAATAAAGAGGCTGAAATGTCACCAGAGTGGCTACGTGTCCATTCATCGCCAAGTCCTGAGTGCTGCGGTCCACTGACATATATATATATATATATATATATATTGCCCCTTTCAAAGGGCATATAACCCCTTGGCAATGGGCATGTAACCCCCTGGCAATGGGCATGTAACCCACTGGTAAAGATCAAAAAAACAGTGACAATGAATAGGAAAATCCTGGAAAGCATGAAAACCCTGGCTATGAGAATGTAACCCGTAGCAACAAGCAGGTAACCCCTGGTAACTTGAATGAAACCCCTGGTAACAAGCATGTAATCCCTGGCAACACGCAGCTAGGTAGAAAAATTATAATAATAATAATAATTGTAAGGGGGTGCCAGACTTTTTTTGGTAGGGGGATGTAAAATTTCTAGTTACGCCACTAAAAATACTGCTAGTTCATGCACCATAATGTACCCAACTAATAACAGCTAATCACTGTGCAGAATAATGTAACATGTATAATTTAATGTATATGTATCATTCAAATACGCAGTCTAGAACCTGATCCCTACGGGGGGAGGGGTGGGATCTCAGGAAGTTTCCCCTATACCCCTGAGGGTCACAGATAAGTGTGTAATATGCTATTTATACTTTGCTATTTATACTTATGAGGTAATTAGATGACTTCACAATATAACAGGAACATTATTGGAATGCAGTATGACCTTTTAGAAAGTTATTTTTAAAATCTTGGATTCTCAGATATGAGTGAGTAGAAAGCACGTTTAGGTATGCAACATAACAAAAACACACAATTGAAGGCAGTGGATTGGTGATTCTGCAATATACAGTAGGAAGGAAGTATAATAAAATAAATTGTGCTACATAACTGTCCAGGGTTGAATAAGTTATCTTGCATTGTTTCATCGGGTAATCACTTTTTGATTATAAATAACTGCAATATGAACAACCATAATGCAAATCATAGTGTCCATTAATATTTTACATCAGATTCTGAATAACATATTTTCAACTGCAATGCAATATCTCCAATCTGAAATGAGCTTGCTTGGTGGCAGAATGATCTTTCTCTTTATTGCCATTCCCCTTAGTTTTGTTAATGTAGACTCACTAAACTGCTCTGGTGAATAGAAAGAAAACAAAACAAAGTAAACATAAACAGTGTATAACCATACAAGCCTATCTTCAATGACATATATGCCATATCCGAGTAATCATTTTTAGCATTTTTATCAGCACCTGGTTTAACATTTGATTTATACTTACTCACAGAGAAAACCTGTAAAACTTTTTTCATTTTAATTAAGGCAAAGGATCTGATTGGGTATTCCAAATCATATGTTCTGCCATCTTTCGCTCATTTGGAAGTATGAAAAGCTCCTTTAACCTCTCCTTCTGGTGATGTTGCTCTTCATTGGCACCTGATTTCATACCGGCCAACTGTCCCTATGTTTGTGGGTCAGTCCCATTTTTGGGGGGATTGTACCATCCGTGGGCTGCAGTGTCCCAATTTAGGGTGCCTATTTATGGGAAAAAGAGGAACTGGAGCCATGGGAAGCTCACTGACTACTGGGCATGCCCCCACAGTGAGGGCAAATGGAAGTCATGACTCAGACTGCAACATTCCACAAAGCCATGCTCCTTTTTCAGGAAGGTGCAACTTTGCCATGCGCGGGAGTCCCAACTGTATTATTTCAAATGTTGGGAAGTATGTGATTCATTTATACTGTACAATTAAACAGACCTGCACATGGCTGAGGGGATTCAGTTAACTGCATACGGTTAAGATTTTACCGCTAGAAAACGTAATGTGCATATCACAATCTATTTTCAGGATGCACACTGACATGACCCTTGGAGGTAGGAGAGCCCTGCTGCAAGCTTACAATCTTTATCGATATCGATGGTTACAACTAGGACCTTATTCAGGTCCATTCGCAGTGACAATTCGTTCACACGGGGATAGATGTTTGGAATATTTCTGCGCATGTGCATGCGCCAGGTGTGTTCGGCCTCAGAGAACAGACTTTACCGGGCGCACACCCCCAACATTACGGACAGGGGGCGTAGTGTGGCAGGCCAGTGGACCATTAAATGATGTGAGTGTTCACCCACAGACTACAAATGGATATTTATGTTAAATATCCTTTCTCAGGCCCTGTGTGCGAACACACACTGCAAGGGGGGGCTGGCTGCCCGGCATCTGCCAGTTGGGTTTGGTGGACTCGCAAGGCTGCAAATTCGCATCCAAGTGAATTGACTAGAATAACGCCCTATGTGTGTGCTTTTTCTGTAGCGAAACTCCAAATACCAGTGCCTTACCCTAGTAATCAGATAAGTGCCGCCCACAGAACATCTGCCAATCCCCACCTCACCCCCACCCCACCATGCCGCCCGAATCCCCTTGCTAGCAAGCAAATCATTACAAATGGTTAGGAGCATGCTAACACATATTATTATTATCCACAATAAAGGTATCTTTTCATTTCATATCATTCATTTCCTATCATTTCATCTAAATAAATGTCTATTATAAGCTGATTGGCTCCTGCACATTATGGAGGTGATTCTAATTGCTGCGACTTTCGCAGTTTACCAAGTCAACTAGAATCACCCCATATGTCTCTCCAGTGTTTGATATATATTCCTCTGTATGTCCATGTGTAAAAGTAGATTTACAGTATATATTCCCAAATACTCACCAATAAGTAGTGTTTTAATATTCATTTCAGTAATGTTTTGTTTTGCAGTTTCTTTTGATGGCATGCTGAAAAAAATAATGTTGCATTATTAAACATGTATTTATAGTAAACGATAGAATCATTTTTGTTTATGGGCCTAATTCAGACCTGATCGCAGTACAAATATGTTCTCAAAATGGGCAAAACCATGTGTGCTGCAGGTGGGGCAAATGTAAAGTGAAAAAAGAGATAGATTTGGGTGAGGTGTGTTGAAACAGAAATCTAAATTGCCGTATTTACCTTGCACAGAAAAATAATAACTCCCCCAAATCTAACTCTCTCTGCACATTTCATATCAGCCCTACCTGCAGTGCACATGGTTTTACCCATAATTTAAACACATTTTTCCTGTGATCAGGCCTGAATTAGGCCCTATATGTGTATACGCATAATTAGTACATAACTCTAACCTATATATTCACTAAAACTAGATCATCATATATTTTAAATCAACCTAAATCGAAATTGTACTTCATGACCAAAATGTGCATTTACTAACATTTAAAATAATCTAAATCATAATTTAGAAAAGGGGTGTTTCGACCCCCTGAAACTCAACATTTATTGGAATTGATTTTTATTGATTTGTTAATGATTACAAAAAAATCCATGAAAATCAATTTTTATTAAAAAGAAACCTGGGGTGAAATGTAATAGGATAAGAGATACAGAAAGTGAGAGATTTGGTAAGACATCTCCACTTTTTTTAAAGCAGCAATCATTTACACTGTAAAATCAAACTGGTTTGGTAGTGTAAATCAGTGGTTCTCAACCTCGGTCCTCAGGGACCCCCAACGGTGCACGTTTTCCAGGTTACCTCACAGATACACAGGTGCACTAATTACTCACTGGCACATTTGAAAAGATCACAGGTGGAGCTAATTTTTTCACCTGTGATTTTGTGAGGAGACCTGCAAAACGTGCACTGTTGGGGGTCCCTGAGGACCGAGGTTGAAAACCACTGGTGTAAATGATTGCCGCTTTTTAAAAAAAACTTGAGATTTTAAAAAAATTGGAGAGGTGGAGGATTTTACCTGGGGGGGGAGGCTTCAGTCCTGCAGTCCATAGGTAAGAACCACCACTGGTTGGCAGGGGTACGGGAAAGGGTTATGGGACCTTCCGAGCACCCAGTCGGTATTTTCACTAACAAGATGTCATGGTCAGTGGTGTAGCTAGGTTCCACGGTGCCCGGAGCTCTCCAATATACAGGGTCCCCTCCCGTCAGCTCCGCACCTCCCCCCGTACCCGGGCTTCCTCCATTCCTGCTCCTCATCCTGCTCCGGGGACAGCCGCTTCCACCAGGACCTCCCGCACGTGAAGATGACCGCACGGATGAACTCGTGGCTGCACAGCTTCAGCCCGTACTCTGAGGCCATCACCAGGCTCCTCCGTCCCCGCAGCTGTGCAGGCAGCACCGGCACCAGCAGCAGAGCGCCAAACAGCAGCGAGCCCCTGGGCTTCAAACGGAGGGAGGCAGGCACAGAGGCTCTCGTCACTCTCGGTGTAGCAGAGGAGGTGGATTGGGGTTGTGGATGTCTCCCTGCACAAGATCTGGGCTCCCAGTGTGAGGGCGCTCTCCCTGTCACTTCCAGCAGACCCCGATGCGCTTCCCAGTTCCCTGCACTGGTAGTGTGCCCCGCAGACCGGAGTGAGCGAGCAGGGCAGGGGAGCCGGCGGCAGAGCTCCGGCGCTAGGTGAGATGTCGGCGCCTGGAGCTTGTGCTCCAACGGCTCCACCCTAGCTACACCTCTGGTCATGGTTGGTATTATGACTACCAGAATCCTTAAGCCTGGATACTGTTTTTCCCATGCCTGTAATTGCTGAAAATAGGACTTTTATAATGAACATTTAGGGGTAAATTTACTAAAGCTTCTAAAAAAGATGTGATGTTGACCACAGCAAAAAGTCTATCATTTTCTAAGATGCAATAGAGAAATTATAGACTGATATTTGTGGAACATCAATACTATGCTAGAGTGGGGAAACTTGTATACCTGTTTTACTTTTTAATTTGCGCGGTATGGATCAGTTGGTCACCAGCAAGTTGTTAGACAGTTATTAGGTCGACATGCATTTAGGTTGACATGTGTCTAGGTCGACATGCAGGAAGGTCGACACAAGTCTATGTCGATATGGGTTAGGTCGACAGTCAAAAGGTCGACATGGTTTTTTTCAGTTTTTTACCCGATTGTCGACACAGTCGTCATGGACACAGGTCAAAGTGCACCGCATCCCCTCGCATGGCTTGCTGTTCTCGCCATGCTTCGGGCTCGGTGCCTTGCTACACTCGGCACAGTATTTTATTCTCCTGCCATGCCTAGTGGATGGTAGGGCATGAAATGCAACCTGTCGGCACATGTCGGTTCAAAAAACAGTAAAAAAAACCATGTCGACCTTTTGACTGGCGACCAAACCCATATCGACCTAATGACCCTGTTAACCTAAT
The DNA here is from genome assembly GCF_055691185.1 of Crinia signifera. Classification (NCBI taxonomy): domain Eukaryota; kingdom Metazoa; phylum Chordata; class Amphibia; order Anura; family Myobatrachidae; genus Crinia; species Crinia signifera. Next base: position 161,407,248 of record NC_139220.1, on the reverse strand, counting down.
GACCCTATCAACCTTACCCATGTAGACTCGTCCTAGACTCATATCTACCTTCCTGCATGTCGACCTAAATGCATGTCGACCTAATGACTGTCTAACAACTTGCTGGTGACTCAATGACCGTATCCCGTAATTAGCTACTTTAAGTCGAAAGTATGCAGACTCTCTAGAAATAGGATTCTGCCTCAGAAAATAACAGTATTGATAGAGTTAGCCGTATAAATAAACCTACTACTACTACTACTACTAGATACAGTATTAACCATGTGAAAAGGGCTAATATATGCACTTTAGCTGTTCCATGTACTTCTCATGAATTGCAATTTTACCAATACAGCTCATTGCACTCACAGAAAATCTTACACGTGGAAAATAGGGCGTCCTGTGTATTAAATGTAAATTACAGCATTATTTCCAATGCAGTGGTGGGAATGACATTGAAAGAAACACAGAAGGCTGGATAAGCCTGAGGTGACATAAACCACTGAGGGTTCTCCCAGGGTACACTCTGCTGTTGATCACATGCTATTGTAATGAGGATGGGCACAAGGCCTATCAGAGCAGGGGGAGGGTTTAGACAGGGTAGGAATGATCACGAGTTTAGAGTGACCACCCTCTGTTCAAGAAGCTGGTAAGGCAAGAGCTGCATTTGCAGCACTCTCTCTAAAAAAAGTATCTTATACTGTCTCTCTATCTTTTGCTAAATCTTTCTAAAATCTTTCACCTTCTCTCTCCCCTGTTAGATTCTTCCTTTTCTGTCCTTCTCTTTCTAGCTGGGTGCAAGCCCAGTGTAACACACAGACAGGCAGATCCCAGTGTAACACACAGACAGACAGACGTAACACACAGACAGACAGAGCCCAGTGTAACACACAGACAGACAGAGCCCAGTGTAACACACTGATACAGAGCCCAGCAGCTACATAAGGCTAATTTACTGCATCTTTAATTACTGAATCTATAGTTAAATGTACAGCAAAGCCCAGCAAATACAGATCTAATGAAATGAAAGTATGCACTGCCTAGCAAAAGTCTATGTGTGGGGTGTCTGTGAGTGAGCATGTGTGCTCATGCTGCTCACCTTTCTGTGATACTATCACTATACTATAGGTCCAGATACCAAACACTTACTACTGCTGCTGCTGCTGCTGCTGCTGTTACTGAGTCCTGAGCATACTGCTGTGCTAAATCTGCTGCTGGGATCTGGGTAGGTGCTTCTGCAGCAGCCATGTAATTCAGCTCTCATGCAATACACAGGAGGCAGTACATGATTGCTGCCACAGGTGGCAGTGCTGAGATCAGACATGGTCTGGACTCTGCGGATCTACATTGTCCTGATGACTCATGAGTCATGCAAATAGTTCAGTAGTTCAATTAGTTCACTTCCTACAGATCCCTAAACTAATCTCTGACTCATACAGCCATAATGAGACTGTACAGTGCCTCTGGGCTGCCATGTGTGGCACTGCCGTGCTCAGGCATGTGTATTGTGTGTATAAAGCAGAGCTACAGTATGCACTGCCGTGCTGCCTTCATATTCGGTCACGAGCTACACTCCCAATCATGTATAGTATGTTATATACTGTAGCTCTGTTTACTCCACAGGACAAAGAGGGATATGTATGAACCTTCATAATACATAAAGTGAAGCAGTTTCCCCTAGCAGCCGATCGGCTTAGGTCACATTTTAGACTGTGCAAGATAAATGACAGAAACTTACTGGATATTTTGCAAACGCTTTACTTTATCTCTCTCTAAAGTCAGTTGCATTGGGGCAAAGGGACATGTTAAATACTGTATTTTAAAAGCAAAAATAGTGACAGTATATTACTCTGAATTTGGGTATTTTACTTGCATATTATGGAAGTTAAAATAATAGCCAAAATGGGATAAATATTGCAGAGCTAAACAATGAATAGGTCCCTATAGTGCCGCTTTCGCCCTTCCTAAACATTTTAACAGAGCTGTATTTTAAGGCGATATTCAATACGGATCTGAGCCTTGACATTGCAGTAGATTGCCGTTTTGAATGCCATTTGATTACCATTTACATCAGTCAACCCGTTTTGATCCCCTCAACACGTTTCAAGGCAGAATGCAGGGGGCAGGTCTGTAGTCTGTTGTTTTTGCTAAATACCGTTTCGAGCCATTCTCACTGCATAAAAAATGTCCCATAAAACGTGTAGGACTCTGCTTTGAAACGTTTTAAAATATCGGTTATCTTTAACTGTTAAATTAACTCTGGCACTTTCCGTTTGCCTTAAACGTGTTTGAAATGTGAAACAACGGCAATATACCGTTTTACGAGTGCAGTGTGAAAGGGGTATAAGGGTGCTGTATAATTTACTGCTTTTCTAAAATGAAAAATAATCTGATTTATTAAACCTATCTGATCATTCTAACAAGACCATTACTCCTCCAATGAGCTAGTATTAGAAATCCCTGCTCTGCGTGTAATAATGTAGTCTGGTTCATCTAGTTCTAATCACCCCTCTCAGTCTCTGAGTTGGTGATGGAATAATGAGCCAGACAAACTGCTGTATATATGCTCGAGTGTAGGTCGACCCGAATATAAGCCTAGGCACCTAAGTCTTCAACAAAAACTGGGAAAGCTTATTGACTCGAGTGGGACCCTCACTTGAGTATAAGCCGAGACTAATCTTTTGGGTGAACTAGATCATAATGATAATAATCATAATAGTCACAAAAATGAACTAGATTTCCCATCACTAAGGGGTAGGCCGTGGCAATGGCGCCTGGACCTCCTAGTAGCCTGGGGGGTCGGACAGAGCTAGTGCCCATGGCGCAACTTCCCGGGGGCGCGACAGAGCCACCTGGATGATACCACTGCCCAGTCCCCGCCATTGCTCCTGCCACAGGCACTGCACGCCTCTCTGGCATTCCAAGACTGACCAGCGGGGTGGCGGGAGACGGGGATGTAGGGCTGCTAGTGCAGGCTACTGGGGACGGCCACCCCCCTATTGTGGGACCCCAGTCACTCCTGTCCATCCCCGGGGACATGCCTCCTGCAGGACCGGCCAGGCGACAATGGTTGCAGAGGACCAGGCTGGTCCCGCAGCGCTAAAGGGGGGTCTAGGGTAGTTCCCAAAAATACTTCCCCTCTGTTGGCTGACGCGGTGCAGGGCCCCTGCCACCTACTTCCGGTAATGGAGTACAGCAGTTTATGGCCCTTCTGACTTCCTTTATGGACCGCATGTCTGGGCTTTCCCCTACTGGGGCTCTGCCAGCTCCCAACCCTGCCATTTTGCCAGCCCCTGCTGAGCTGCCTGGGGTTACAGCCTCTTCACAGGTGGCGCCCGTAATTGTGTCCCCAACTAGTGCCGTGGCCCGGGAGCTCAGGCCGGTTGCCACTTCGGCCTCGCAGGGCAGGCCGGCTCCTCCTCTGGCAGTTGTTCCTGGAACCTCGGCTATCGGGACCCCTGGCGTGTCCACGGCACTTCAGGTGATCAGCCCGGAATGGAGGGGCTAGCTATGCGGGCTATCGTGCCCAGGACACTATGGTGCTATCAGGAAGGATGGCACGAGGGGGAACAGTTTAGGCTGTCTGCCCCTTCTGCAGGTAAGACACCTGGTGCGGCCATGGGGTCCTTTGTCTGGAGTTTGTACTCCTTGGGGTGTTCTGTTGCCTCAGTACGCAGGATGCTGGCAGGGGTGTCTATCTTTTCATCTCTGCATGGTAGGGCGGACCTGTCCCGGTCCTTTCTGGTGTCCAGGGCGTTGCGTGGATGGCTGCGCACCTCGCCGGCGCTCCCAGACTGCAGGCGACCAATTGATTTGACATTGCTCCCAGCCTTGCTGGGTGCCCTGAGGGACATTTGCTGGCCTGACTATGAGGTCCTGTTGTTCCGAATGGCGTATGCAATGGCTTATCATGGTGCCTTCAGGATCGGGGAGCTGGTGGCGCCGTCAAAGCGAATGCCCTCACCACTGACCGTGGATGACCTGGTGGTCCATGTGGATTCGGTGCTATGTCACCTGCGCCGTTCCAAGACGGACCAGGCTGGTAGGGGGTGGTGGCTGTCTTTGCTCCCATGTGCGGTGGAAGGGGTGTGCCCCGTGGCGTTGGTTACGGCCTTCGCGCAGGTGCACCCAGACCTACCTGGTGCATGGTTGATGCATGATGATGGGTCACCGCTCACCAAGTATCAGTTTTGCCACGGATTGGGACGGGCGCTGGAGGCCACGGGTCTCGATCCAAAGGAATTTGGGTCGCATTCCTTTCGGATTGGGGCTGCTACCTCGGCGGCTGCGGAGGGCCGCTCCTATTCAGAGATTCAGTCTCTGGGTCGATGGCGCTCGGCAGCATTCCGTAGGTACATTCGGCCGACTTTATCTATCACTGCTCACCATGGTCGACTGGACGCATAAGCGCTCGCCAACTTCCAGTGGGGGCCTTGAGGTGTGTTTTCGCATCCGCCCGGGGGCACAATTTGGCTTCATTTACAATCTGACATGGCGTACCTGTTAGTTTACTCCGGGCGGTGTGTTTTGTGCCTCAAGAGCTGGTCGGCCACGGTTTTCTCTTCCCTCTCTCTCTCTAACCTGGTTGGTGTGTGAGTGCTGGTTGCAATTGAGTCCCCTACTAACTAACCTCTTGTGTGCATATTTCAGGTCGACAGGACGTTAAGTCCGTGTGGATCTTGGGCCATTCCTTTGTGTACTGGGCCTCGCAGGCGGATCTCGCCTCTGATGTATGCATGTTCCCACAAGCTGAGGAGGTTAGGTGGCTAGGAGTACGGGGCATGAGGTGGTGTGCGCTGCAGGCTCAGCTGATGCTGGCCGTGAAGCAGTTTGGGGTCCCGAAGGTCGTTATATTCCACTTAGGCGGGAATGACCTTGGGCGGGGATCCGCTCTGGAGCTGCGCTCCGTGATTATCCGGGACCTCCACATCATTGCCCAATTTTTGCCATCTTGTGTGTTAGTGTGGTCCTCCATGATCTCAAGGAGAGTTTGGAGGAACGCTAGATTGTGCCCCCGCCTGGAGCGTTCACGTAAGAAGGTGAACTCTGCTGTTGAGAGATACATGCTAGTTAACGGCGGGGGTGTCATGACGCCATCGACTTCCAGTGTCCAGAGCTGTACAGGAGCGATGACATTCATCTGAGCATGCAGGGCGTGGCTCAGTTTTCTAGGCAACATTTTCATGGTTATCTTCAAGGTGCTGAGCGTTATTAGTGGTGGCTGTGGCTGCGGCCTAGGGCCTGGCTGTGGCGGTAAAGAACGGTCATTCTTTAAGAACTCTGTATGTGTGTAGGTAGTGGGGTGCACTCTCCCTCGACATCGATTGTCATGGGCCATGCTTCTGTCCGGGGAATGGCCGTCACCACCAGGCCTGGTGGCTGACCAGGGAGAGTGGTCACCCAGCGTTGTATGTATGCTTAGTGATCTTTAACCCCACCTTTCCTATAGTGACCGTTCTTTAGTGCCCCCACCAATTGTCAAAATAAATTTGACATTCTTTTTGAAACGCCAGCACTTTGTGTCGTGTCTTTATTTTAAGTTAAGTTATATAAGGTTTAGAGTTAAGTTTGTATTTAGGTGTATCAACCGTCGGGGTGGGCCAGGGGGATACCCGATGGTGAGTTTATTATTTATCCACTTTTAATGCACTGTTCTTACATTTGTGACTACAAACCAGCCCTGAAACTTGCAAACTGAAGTGTACTTATTGTGCGTAGTCATTGACAGAAACTAGATCACAATGTAAGCTATTATAATTGTTGGTGTTCCACATGCTCTGTGTCAATTAGGGTATGAGTCAGTAGCTGGCATTACTACAATTCACTACCTGTCTCGTGATATGGGAATTTCCCTGTATTACTGGTTGCAAAAATGCTAGGCAAGAGAACAAAATAACAATCTGAGGTATGACCTTAAGCCTTCTTATCTGGCACATGCATCAAATATATTATTGATGCTCAACACACAGTGCAACACTATTTAACAAGTACAAAAGCATTTTCCAGTGAAAGCAGTAGCAATAGAGTATCCGGCTGTGTTAATAGGTAAATTAGTATCTGTTACTAAATAAGTAAACACATTTCTCTTTTAATTATAAAACATTGAAGCCTAAATGTAAGTCTGGAACTTACATATTGGTCATAAGGCTGACCAGGCCGTGCGGACGTTCCCTCACTATTACCTACCGATTGTTTGTGACTGTATTTACTAGTCCTTTTCAGGACTCTAATGTACTTAGATACCAGATCGCTTATCACCCTAACTAACCGATGTGCGCAATACCAACGGCGCTGGGTGTGACGGTGGGTGCACGCTAGCCGGCAACACAGGAACTCGTCCCTCACAGGGAGAGTCTGGGACTAGCGGCAGCGGCAGCACCACATAGCGACGCTGGCTTAACAGTGATATTTCTCATGCCCGCATGAACGCAGCTCACGGCAGTTGCGCTTGTTAGGCACATAGCCACTCTGCAATTTATCTGCACGATATCTGCCAATTGCGGTGCCTGGAAATCCTGCAGCTACCTACTCCATATGTATGGATACCCTTTCCTTCTACTATAAAATACAGAGGTACTAGGGTACCATTACACTATTAACCACACAGAGTGGGGCACAATAGAAGAGTTACTATTGGAGCTGCACGGCTACTGTATACAGTTCACAACCACTATTTCAATAAAGACACAGTCTCCCCTAGACTTAATTTAAGCATCAGAGGGAATATTTAAATTGTGTCAGATTTGTATTGATAAGGTAATTAGAGTGAGAACCCGCACAAGCCATTTTTAACTCACACTTGTTTTTCACTTGTATTTATGTTACATGTTTGTTCGTCATATTTCGCAGATTTTTTAACCAAATAAATAATAAAAGGTACGTTTTATGTCTCATAATTATAAATGGTGCACCACCATAAGACAAGCTATTCTCTCTCCTCCGCATTTAAGCCTCATACACACTGGGCATTTTTTCCCAGCGTGTATGAGAAGCGATGATGTGACAATCACTAGGCGGAAAATCTCTCAGTGCATACATACTGAGCAATTTTCTCCTGTCACAGCGATTTTCACAGGGGGTGAACCACTCTCCATAGTACTAGACTATGTAAAGTGGTTTTCTCTGCTGGTAAAACAGCCCAACGGATGGCAGCAGATGGCGATGATGTGAGAGCGCCCTTCAGTGCTCATCACCGGGCCATGCACACTGTGGACTTTTAAGCTGAAAGTAGTTCAAAACACCGAAACTGAGCTTCTTTCAGCTCAAAATCGACACATGCCATTTAATAGTGTTCAGATATAGAATAATAGACAAAGCTGCAATACTATAAGACACCAACATGCTTGCAGCTCCTACTATATCCTACTCCTACTATATCAAGTATCAACTATGCAAAGTGGCGTAACTATAAATTGTGCCTTATACTATACACTGCACACCGTAATGCCCCTTACACTATAAGCCACACACTGTAATGCCCCCTACACTATACGCCACACACCGTAATGCCCCTTACACTATACGCCACACACCGTAATGCCCCTTACACTATACGCCACACACTGTAATGCCCCCCACACTATGCGCCACACACCGTAATGCCCCTTACACTATACGCCACACACCATAATGCTCCTTACACTATACGCCACACACCCTAATGCTTCTTCCCTGATGTTTGGGGTTTGCATATACACTTTTATGCACATGTTCAAGCCGTTCGCTCCAGAGGGGCATGGAAGGGGGGACAGGGTGCTGGAGCAGGAGTACACCCAGCATTTTATAGGCATCCCAATAAAAATGCTGGGAGTTCCCCTAGGAGTGCAGGCGTGGCACTGCCTACTTGGGCGCCCACCCTGTATTCTGCGATCAGCGGCGGAAATAAAAGTCAGTTTTGACTGATTTTTATAACTGTAAATCTGATGCTGCAGAGTTCCTAAGTGCTATCTGTCATATATGAGGTGTAAGACTGGAGTGTTATTGAAATCTGCTATAAAAGCCTATTACAGTATATATTATAATATATATTAATATATAATATATTAACATTAGCCACTGTTATCTGATTGTTTAAACATTTCAAGTAAAATCTTCAGAATGCCAATTGAGTGGAGAGACTTTCCTTGTTTAAATTAATTTCTACATAAGAGATTTCAAGCTGCTAAGAAAATTCGGTACTTACTGTATATGTTAGTTGGGCGCCCACTAAGCTATTTGCTTAGTTTTACGCGTCCGCTCGCCACGCTTCGGGTTCGGTGGCTCACTGCGCTTTCCACACTATATAAAATCAACTCCATGCTGACATGGATAGTGGGGGTATGAGCGTACTAACTATAGTGGGCACCCAACTAACATATAAGTACCGGAAATTCTGCTAATTGGAATACCAATTATACATGAGCTTGGTACTATTCTCTATGGATCATTACTGTACATCTGACTGAGAAAAACTTAATTATTTGTGTCGAATGTCCCACTTTATTAAGTGTTATTATCTAAGATTGAAATTAGGCTTAAGCCTTTTTTATAAAGTACTATTTTAATGTGGTACCAATAAATTGTTATATTTTTACATGTGGCACTCTCTTTGATTCATGATTATTTGAAAAATGTGGACCGTTGGTAGATCTGGAGAACTGGTTTGGCCAGCCCTATTTTAAGATTTGTAAGTCATGGTAATTGTCTTTTTCAAAAACTTACCTTTCAATATTTTGTATCCAGCAAGTGTAAAGATAATAGATGTTATCATCATCACTGCTCCCACTATAAGCATCTCCAAAGGGCTATCTTCAGAGACCAAAGAGTCTTCTAAAAGTGTCCAAAGCAAAAACATATTACATTTCCTAAAATTGACTTGAGATAACACAGGGTAAGTTAACTAAAGCTTTCTCATTTTTGCAATAGAGAAATGATAGGTCTTGTCTGATTGGTTGCTATGGGCAACATCACATCTTTTCATTTTTAGAAACTCTAGTACATTTGCCACTACATGTAGAAATATAGCATTTGGTGACAGGATTCTAGTTTATATAACCCTTTCTGTGTTTGTTTTTGCTTTTTATTATTTATAAAGATATTTGTGTGTTCCATGCTTTTGTTTTATGTACAGATGGAGCCCCTCTCATTGTTGCCCGGCGCCTGCCAGAACATCCCCTCTGGCGACCGCCGGCAGACAGGAACGCCATTAAACTGGGATGCACGTGCGTCTCACACACATGCGCGTCCCAGACTCTCAGTGGCTGGCAGGGGGTCCCTGCCCGTCTCCGCTTCAGGGAGATGGGCAGGGTTGGGGGGTGGGGGCAGGGCGGTGGGCAGGACTGGCTCTGGCGGCGGGGGAGGTGGCAGACGGCGGCTGGAGCACCGTCGCACCGTGCACCGAGCACCGTCGCCACGGGGCACACGAGCGTCTCATGCGCGCCCCCTGATGGAGCACGGAAAGATGGAGCACACTCATCTGTAGCACTGATTGCTGGGAGAACTTTCCATTTATAATGTATATATCCCTGTCTATAAAAGTGCTTTCCTATCTAATGTCAAAGCCTGTTCCATGATACTATAGATTATCTCCTTATGAAAAACAATATGATCCTCAGACCTCAATAAACAATGTATTGCCACATGCTTAAATATTTCATGTTGTTTAATTTAAGGAGTAAAAAGCTCTATAGTCACATACTTCACTGATGTAAACCCTGCTTTAATTGTATCTCTACAATAGATTATGCCCATACTTACTTGTCTTATACATTACAACAGCACATTACACGGATGTAAAAATAATTATACTACAGTATACTGTAGACGATAGTTTACTATATTGCATTTCCAATTATTGATACATATCTGCTTATGATTGAGTAAAGTTTGTCATTTTTCAAATAAATAAAATCAAATATACTCACTACAAGGTATATCACAGATCTGCACAGGGAATGAGTAATTTACATCCAGCCTTATGGTCTGTGAAATGGGATGATAATATTTGGTAAGAACATTCTATATTTAAATCATTATAAATGCTCTATATTTTATGGGTTAAAAAATGGTCAATTTGCCGAACATAATGGGTGAGATATAATAGGATGAGAGATTCAGAAAGTGAGAGATTTGCTAAGAAATCTCCAGTTTTTTATAAAGCAGCAATCATGTACACTGCAAAACCAGTTTGATTTTGCAGTGTAAATGATTGGCGCTTTATAAAAAAAAACTGGAGATTTCTTACCAAATCTCTCTTTTTCTGAATCTCTCATCCTATTAAATCGCAACCAATGAATCTTTAAGCAGAATTTGTTTTTTACATCAGTCAAATTACCGTGACTAGCTTTGCATTGGGATTTAGAATTACATAATTTGGGCCTTTTTTCCCCTTAGAGTATTATTAACCTAATTAATTCATTACCAGTTATTTGCAGACCACCTTACAGCTCACAATATTGTTTTCACCCACTTTAGGAAAAAGTCTGCAGCAAGCTGGATGGTTACTAAGCGACAGCAGCAGCAAAAGAACATGGCAATTTCATATACAGTATATAATATCTATGAAACACTGTCACTAAGAAATAGGCGAAATGAAAGGTGGTGCAAGATGGAATTATCCTTGGGCCCTCCCACCCTTTCTTATGTTGGTTATTAAAAAGGACATACACAGTTTAACAAAACAAGCCCTCCAGCGACAAGGACTGCAACTTCTATGGCTGAAGTACTTTGGGCTCCAACAATACAAGCCACCAATCGGTTAAAGGCAACAGCTCTACAGTGGCAAAATATCATCATAAATTTTCATTCTCACTGTCATCAATGTGCAGATCTTTCTCTCACAAAATTCATTAATCTCCACCATTAAAGAAGTCTCTTTACTGTGATATCATGGCAGGGAAGGGTCTTCCTCATAGAATTTTCAGTTCATTTTGATGAACCTTATCTCTTTCACATTTTAAGGAAGTAGCCTCCTGTGCCATTCGCTCACTAAGGTTCCCGGCTTCCCTATACAATGGAGGGTGGGAAGCTGAAGTAACGCAAAGCAAGTTTGTACAAGGGCCTCCAAATTGCCTTTTTCATGTCTGACATGCCTATTTTTATGTTGTCATAAAAATAATCCTCCACCATTCTTTGGATGGTTACTGTATCAGATGGAGTTACGATACAGGTGTCACTAATGCTTTGCAATTATTTTAAATCCAACCAGATGCCAAAATGTTCCAGCCTCCGGAAGGGGACCCGCGTGCACGAGACGCATGCACGTGTCCTTCCAATGGAGCTCTTTGCTGGTCCCCGCCGCCTCGCTACCGGTCCCCGACGCTCACCCCCACCTCCCTCCCTTCCCTCCCTAACCCTGCCCATCTCCCTGAAGCAGAGACAGGAAGGGTTCAAGTCCCCCATCGCCCAGAAACTGGGATGTGTGTGCGTGTGTGACGCTCGCGCGTCCCAGTCAGATGGAGTGCCATCTCGCCAGCGGGGGGATTCTGGTGAGCCCCGGAACTGGCTAAGAAGCGCTCCATCTTTCTCCAACAGGACTTAAGGCGCTTGTATGTGTATTATCACTGGATCTTTTGGGAAATCTGAGTTATTTTTCCTGGCTGCCGCTGAATAAACTAAAGAATGAGATGTTGTAGTGTCACGTGTCTCTTGAGCTGTCACCTTGCTCACCAGGAGATCTTTGCATCTCTTAAGATCTCGGTCATTAGGAAAGAAAGACACAGGATAAGACTTAAAAGTAGCGTCAAGCTATGTTGACAAAATGTAAAAAAGTTAAATATTGGCAACCCTTGGATCTTGGCAAAGCGAATAAAAGACTTGATCTACAAGTCTGGCATATTTTGCAGATTTCATTTCCTCCTACAATTTCTCCAGCTGATTTTCCAAAAGCTTAATTAGGGGAATTACCTGACTCAAGGTATAATTGTCAGAACTTACTTCACATGTGGTTAATTTGAAGGGTTTGAGAACCTTGCACTAGATAGAAAGTACTATCCACTGTGCTGGGCAAAGGTTCATCCCCCCTCCTCTCCCAATGTTATTGCTTGTTGTATGGATGGCTTTTTGCTGTTTATCCATATGCTGAAGCTTATAAAGGGGGAAGTTTCACCCTGTTATCACCTCTTGCATCAGTTCATGACAGGGCAAATTGTACTGTTCTTGCAGATTCTGCAATCTCCTGTATGCTGTTACTGAGTGCCAAAAATGTCTATAAAGGCAACAGACAGTACCTCCTGCATACCCCTGTCATTTTTTTTTATAATCCTTGCACCGCCAAGATGATTGTGTAAGCAAAACACATGTGTTTATTTAACCCCGCTGTAATGCTTTTACAATGTTTCTGTCATTATCAGAAATCACAAAACCTGAGAGTCCAAGTGGAGTAAGCCATGTTGCTATGACATCCCTTAGTTTTTCTAAGAGGTTGTCATTGGTATGCCTCTTAGTGAAGCAGTGATAAACAGAGTAGCATGCCTCTGAATGAGCTGGTGTTTACTAGATACTGCTTCTGCTGCTGAACATGATTTACCCACCCAATGGGCTGTCTCAGTCGTGTAGTCTTTAGTTTGCCCACTATCACCTGTCCATATATCTGTGGTTAAGTGGACAGTGTGTACAATAGCAATTTGTAAGCCAATAATTAGGTTTTTTAACTTCCTAGTACAGCAAAAGAATGTTGTTGTTTTTTTTTCAGGGAAAATGGAACTGAGTTGGAATTTAGTAATGGGGACATAGGGTTCGCTGTGCGAATTGGTGAGTCTTGTCATACTTGCAATATATATTTTAACAGTCATTTGTTTTGTGTAACTACTACTATTACTATTAGTGTTCCTTGGTCCACTTCTGGGATGAAGTTCCACCCCCAGTAGCAGCAACAAACCTAGCGCTCAAGGATTCCTCTGTGGAATCCTGGAAATGGGAGGAGTCACTTAGTGTTAACAATTTGGTTGTAGGACTAGGAACTTAAGGATGAGCTTTAATATCTCCCCATTATACTTATAGGGCTATCACTTATAGCTGTAACTGTTACAGCAGAGTACAATAAGAACTGTTAGTGCAACTTAGTACACAAAGTGCTGTTGAGTACGCAAGTGCTACATATTACTCAAATAGTTAAAAAAATCTATGGAGGTGCTAGGAACAATGTTTTTATTGGTTTTATGATTTTTATTTTTATTTAAACATTCACGAACCTCATATTTTATAAAACTAGACAAACATAAAAAACCTGTTTTCATAAAAGCCTTTTTGTGTAAGTCAATGCACAAGAACCATAGAGCATGCCGTGTAACGTTTAGTACTATGCATTACGCACAATGTCTGTAAAGTGCCTTCCCCCAGCAAGATTGACTGAATCAGCCTCTTCTATTGCATTCTCTGTAAAAAGTCCCTCTAGGAAGGGGGAAGGTAGGCGGGGGTTGGGGTGGGCTGAATACAATACGTTAAACACTACTCCACAATAAGAGTGTCTGAGACGCTCCTGTGACTCATGACCCTTGACTTTCAGAGCAGACTAAGTAGTAGTTTATATGACATCAGTAAGGGAAGCAACCGTAGGTAGGGTCCTCTCCAATTGTCCACCTAGCTCATTATTTTTTTAATTTAAACATTTATGAAAGTTATATTTAATAAAACTAAGCACACACAAAAATTATTTTTTCATAAAAGCCTTTTTGTGCAACTCCATGCAGCAAGAACCACAGCATTTGTTACAGAGTCAGTAGCGTTAGTGTAAAAGCATGTTAACATAGCATTGCTAAAGCTTAACACTATGGATAAATTAAAATGAACTTAAAGGATAACTGCAAGCATCAGAACCCATGGTGGGTCTGAATTAACGGGTCCGTTCTAGTCAATAGGGAAAAATGTGTCTTTGCACCCTGATATCTCCGGTTCTATGTGTCCTAGAGACTTGAGACTGGTACCATATGAAAGAGAAGACTCTTGGCTTTCAGAGTCGACTAGCAGTAGTTTATATGACATCAATAAGTGAAGTGGCAAGCAACTGTAGGTAGGGATCCCTCCAATTGTCCACCTAGCACAGTGGTCAGGGAACTCGGTCCTCATTACCCCACGCAGTGCATGTTTTGCAGGTTTCCTCACAGAATCACAAGTGAAATAATTAACTCCACCTGCGGACCTTATAAAATGTGTCTGAGCAATTAGTACACCTGTGCACCTGCTGGGTCACCAGCAAAACATGCACTGTGTGGGGTAATGAGGACCGAGTTCCCTGACCACTGACCTAGCACATTACTACTGAGTATCGCAAATAGGAAATACTGTATAAAAAGGCTAAACACAGTGTTTTGGCATCCAGGAACTTGGGGAGGAGCTTTGTCTCCCCATTATACTTATAGAGATATAACTTATAGCTGTAGCCATTACAGTACGGTACAATAAAAGCTGTTCATGCCCATGCAGACGTACTAGCGTCCGTTCCCGTGCAGACTCTCAGAAAGCTTTATAGGGAGGCAGGATTTTTTTGTGTATTAAATGCTGTATACTCTATCTGACCTATTGTACTATCGATGTGTTTGTTTTTTTAAATGGTCCCTTTATGAATCAAACTCAGGCATACTGTACTTTAATGTACAACATGCAGAGCGGCGCGCTTATCCACTCGCCTACGACACTTGATACAAATGGCCAGAGTTTCCACTAAAATGCATCCTAGCACCTTTCGACCAAAACAATGAGACGCATTAGCATCCGTGCAGACGCACTTGCGTCTGTGCCTGTGCAGATGCACAAAAAGCTTATAGGGAGGCAGGATTTTTTTTGTGTTAAATATACAGTTCTGTAAATAAGTTCCCTTTAATAATCAAACTCAGGCATACTGTACTTTAATGTACAACATACAGAGCGGCGCACTAATCCACTAGCCTACACACCTGATAAGAGCTGTCTATCTATGGTACTGTAGCTTACTGGACAGTACAGTCAGTGGGGTAACAATAGCACTGCAGCCCCCGCGACCGCGGGGGGGCGCTGTGCATGTGCGGGCGCCGGGGGCTGCAGTGCTATAGTTACACCCCGCCATCCTGCCGGCATCCCCCGCAGTCTTTACCTGTCTTCAGCACGCGGCGCTGGTCCCGGCTCCCTTCTTCTGCTATGAGGACCACCACAAAATTCTCTGAAACTGTCTGCTGTATGGGGGCGGACATTTTGTGGTAGTCCTCATAGCGAGAAGAAGGGAGCCGGGACCAGCGCCGCGTACTGAACGTAGGTAAGACTGCGGGGGATGGCGGGGTTGGTGCGGTGGGGTTGATGCGGCGGGGTGAGCGGGCAGGGTGAGCGGGCGGGCGCCCGGGCGCCCTCCCTTTAACGGCGGGGGGGCGCCCAAAATATAGTTACGCCCCTGAGTACAGTCGTAGCAAAGTAGATCCTGCGCTACAGAGCTTTTTAACACTGTAGTCACTTGAAGTTCATGCACACGCTGCAGCACACATTTGACACATGCGCAGTGAAGATTTCAAAAAGTGACATCTGGTGGATGATCACTGGTATTGCACTCATCCGGCAATACCACCGCTAATTGCCAAGCTGTTAAAATGTATTGCGGCGCCTTGCGCTGTTGGCCGCTATGGTGGGCTGGCAGTAAAACCACCATAGGTAGGCTGAATGAGCGGCTCTACATCTGTATGATCATTACTGAGAATATTGAGGATGAAGGTGTTGGTAGTGGAGATTGTAGGTGCCTAGATCTAGTAGAGAGAAGGGAGCTAGCTGATGCTAGACTGCTTGTTGTTATTTTAGCACTAGTTTCTGATGTTATCAAATACTTGTCATAAGCTCGCTGCAAACAACATAATATGGTAGTGGTTCCTAGATGCTGTATGCCCCTAACTCTACTTCCACAAAGTCCACAGATGGCTTGACAAATGTTGTCAGGATTTGGGTAAAAATGATTCCACACATAAGACGTGGATTTGTTGGTTCTATATCCAGGTATGACAAATGCCTTCTTCTTATCTTGAGCTTTCGTCTAGTCTTCTATCTTCAGTGAAAAGGGACAACCCTCTCACCCAAATTATTCAATACACAATGTCATTGGTTTAGAAAATTAAATAACCCAATATCTGAGCTTTTTTTTTTTTAATTGAGAACAATTCAAGAAAAAGAATAGTAATTGACTAATTGTTGGTTATAATGCAAAATCATGTCCCTATCTCCCACCTATAATAACAATCATCAAGTCTACCATTAACTTTACTTAACAAAATTCTCAAATCTACTCTCCAGGGTAAATTTTATGAAAGTACGGGTTTTATACAATCAGATTGTAGCTATTATCTTCTAAAATATGCTTGATACATGTTAAATCCAATCTGATTGGTTGCTATGGGAAACATCTCCACTTCTATAACCCAACACTTTAATAAATATACCTCTACGATACCACTTTACAGATCTGTCCACTTACATCCAGCCTCCTTGCATGTTAAACAGCCCACACTATTCCACAAAAAAATGGCAAAAAATACTGTTCCTCTGGAACTGGAACCCATGTGTATCTGGAACCTCAGTAGGGATCTGTCAATTTTTGAATTAGTGCATCTAATCCATTTGGAAGGATATGAAACAGATACAATTGGGCCAAAAGTATAACACAAGCTTATTTAGCCAAAAGAAAAACAGGTGCACATCAAATATGAATTAAAACAACTTACCTGATACTGGACCAACAATGGGATTAGTGATCTATTTTTTGGTTCCATAACAGATAAACTGTTTAAAATTAAGATTTATGTATGAATGTTATCTTTTTTGGCAAAATAAATCTGTATTTGGCAAATTGCACTTCTGAATTGCTTTTATCTGTTTTATAACACTATGCAGATGATACAGACTAGTTCAGAAGCATACCAACTAACGTTCCAGATACACAGATAAGAAATATGTCAACATGCATTTGAGTTCATTTTTGTTTATTGATTCTTTGCACAATTTCATTTGAAATACTGCACACATAGGGGTAGATTTAGCTCTAAAAAGCTGTGTATTACAATCAATGTTTTAGTACTAGTTCTCAGGTGGTAGGCCCAGTGCATCCAAACCTCCATCTTTCTAACTTACTGTAAAGATCCCAAAACAGGCTAACAGCACAGTCAGTGAATGAACGTATAACAAGTCCCTTTAGGGGCTTTTACCAAGATTGATCAGGCAAATGGCCAATATACCAGAAGGGGTAAACAAACGAAATGGGCAGGGGTAGTAGCGGTATTCCTGTTAACCACTTGGTGTGGCTTCAGCACCCGGGAGCAGTAGCAGCTAGAGAGCAGGGTCTGGGTCCTGGGGCACAGAGCATGGTGGCCATCAATGTGGTTCCTGAGTCTACCTGTGTTTGAGCACGCCGGATAGGCGAAGCTGAGGCAGGTAGGGGCTGTGTCCCGGTCCTGCATGTGTCACCTGTACAGGAAGCCACCATGTTGGAGATCAGATCAGTCCAATTGCGTCCCTGGGTGCATCCAGCCAATCCGGTGCAGTCTCCTCTCTTAAAAGGGGCTTGGCCTTTAGCCACAATGCCATTGCTTCAGGTTACTTGCTGCTTTAAGGTGCTCAAGCTCTGTGCTGCCTGATTAATCCCTGGAATCCTTGTTCAGCTGTTGTCATCCGGTGGTCCATTATTTTTCTCAGTGCTACTCCTAGCCCACCAGTTGCTGCAGTTTGCCACTGAACCTGCTTCAGAGGTGGGTCCCGGTTTTGGCAGTCCATCCTGCTTCAGTAATCTTTATCTTTGTCTCCAAAGCCACAGTCTTCATTCTACACAGTCTTAAAGCCACAGTCGTCTCCAATTTTTCACAGCCTTAAAGCCACTAAGCTTTAAAAGTGATAAAATGGAGAGTGATAAACAGTCAGCCAATCAGCTCCTACCTGCCATGTCACAGACTGTGTTTGGAAAATGTCAGGCAGGAGCTGATTGGTTGGTTGTTTATCCATTTTATCACTTTTGAAGCTCAGTGCATCTGGCCCACAGTCTCCAATTATTCCCAGTCTACAAGCAACTGTCTACGATTATTCCCAGTGATCTTCATCTTTGTCTCCAAAGCCAGAATCTTCATTCTTTACAAAAGAAAACCTTCCCAACAAATCAGGTGCTGATCGATCTTATATTTTGAGACTATTTAATATAAAACATCCCTTGGGGGGGCAGGTATGAAACGGTGGGGGGATCGATGTTAGTGATGTGTATGCTCCAGTGTTGCACAGAGTCATGCCCAAAAACTTGCACGCTCCTGCAGGGCAGCTCAGCCCTAGAAATTTCTGGGCATACCACCAAAGAGGCTAAACAGACAAACATGTTGTTTATTCCGCTGCTTTATTGCTTCGTGTTGGCAGATACATTTTATCCAATATTGATGAAGAATATTATGCGGTGGTCAATATTGAGTGACATTGACTAAAATTTATGTAATTTAACTTAATAATACTGTTGGAATAAAAAAAGGCCCAAAATATGTGATTTTAGCAGTATTTAAAAAATGTATTAAAAAATACAGAACCCAAAAATGTGACAGCAAATTTGTAGAAAACATGATCCAAAGGCAAAACACTGGTGTTGGTAAACATCTCTTATTTTAAGTATTTGTAGAACAAGTGCAGAACTGACATTAAGGGGGAAATTTACTAAGAATACAAACACAAAAAATCGTATTCGTATTCTTAATACAAATGAATATGACTGCATACAGCTGTTTCAGCCGTATGCAAAGTCGTCTTCCGGAGGGGAATTTACAAAGCAGTCAAATACGACTAATTTGTAACCCTCCGATGTCATATTAATTCGTATTAGCTAGCCGTATATACGGCCGCTAATACAAATTCGTACAGGCAGTCTGCACTGATCAGTCAGATCTGTGCAGGCTGCAGTGTGTCAAAAAAAATAGAGAAATAAATCATTTAAAAAAAAAGCGTGCCCCCCCCCCCCCCCCCCTTAAAAATCAGGAAACCCGGCAAATAGGGCTTCGCTGATTTTTTAAAACCAGCCCCAGGCCCCAGGTCCGGGGCTGGTTCCCAAAATACGGGGGACAAAATGAGTAGGGGTCCCCTGTATTTTAAGAACCAGCCCCAGACCAAACCAGAAAGCAGGGTAATGTCACAGCCAGGGGACACTTATTAGATAAGGTCCCGCGGCCAAAACATTCATCCCTACTGACCAGTCAGCCTGGCCAGGAGCCCTGGGGGAGTGGGGACTTACCTGACCAGGCTGAAGCCTGGTGCTGTCCCCGGTGGCCCTGGAGCGGTGACCACCGGGCTGATTCAGTGTAAAAAAAATAGAATAAACTATTGTTTATTACTGTGGAACTATGAGTCCCAGCAAGCCTCCCCCGCAAGCTGGGACTTGGAGAACCACAAGTCCCAGCATGTGGGGCATTAAAGGGCCCGCTGGCACTTGTAGTTCCACAGTAGTAAAAATAGTCAAATAATTACACTGACACACAATAAAAATACAACTTTAATACATCCAAAGCCCATACATACTGATACTTACCTATCTTGAGCCTGTAGGTATGTCCCTGGGTCTTGGTCCGGTGTCCTGGTCCTGGTCCGGGTCCATGTCGGCGTCCATGTCAGTGAAGCCCTATTTGCCGGTGTTTTTTTATTTATTTTTCTATTTTTTTTTACACTGAAGCCTGCACAGATCTGACTGATCCGTGCAGGCTAAAGCCAAATATGACACGAAAATAAAGTGTATTTTCCTGCCGTATTTGGCCCGCCATTCGCGAGCGTTTCACGCCAATTAGCGGCCGTATTTTCAATACGACCGCTTAGTAAATCAGGAGTCACCATTCTTTTGAATGGTGATTTCTGTTGTATTCTATCGATGGTGTAGACCAGGCTTTCCCAACCACGGTCCTCAAGGCACACCAACAGTGCATGTTTTAGTGATATCCAGGCTTCAGCACAGATGGTTTAATCAGAATCACTCAGGTACTAATTAAGTCACCTGTACTCAAGCCTGGATATCTACAAAACCTGCACTGTTGGTGTGCCTTGAGGACCGTGGTTTGGAATGCCTGGTGTAGACATTCATATTTGTAAATACAAACACGAATGTGCCATCAATATGAATACGAAAATTCGTATTTTTGGAATAGTAAATGCCAAAAATACGTATACGCCAAATAAAATCGTATTTTCGTATGAAAATACGATTTTTTCCACAAATTTTTGTTAGTAAATTTCCCCCTTAATGTTCACTCAATACAATATACTGTATATTGTATGCACCATTTTCCGTATTTATATGATATTGGCCTACATTGTACACTTACCTCAATACAAATATTGGGGCCACATATATATCTTGAAAAATTGAGAATTACATGATCTGATGCTCCCTATGGATATTAAATAAATATACTTTAATATAACAATTAAAACACATATTTGATATATATTTAAATTTGGTTGTTGCATTGAGTGTTTTTTTTTTATTCTAAATTCTCTTAATATTTTATTTTTGTTCACAGTATATTTTACATTTCTAAAGAGTCAATGGTCTTCATTAATAATATGAATAATAATATGACTAATATTCAGTAGCCAAGTAAGAGGGTGAGTAATTTGTGCCTGCTAGTCCATCATCATTACTAAGCACCACTGAGCAGTCCACAGCTGCTACAAAGGCTAGCAGACTATTGGAAGAAACAAAACTTGTAAAGTTAGAGATTGTTCATAAAACAATCTATTTACTATAACCATACAAGCATTGGTTTAGACATGGAAACCTAATAAAGAGTATCTATTATCTACCCGTCTCCCAATCTCAGGGGCTGCACATATTGCAATAGCATTGCAAGGTGTGTCTAGACTCTAGGTATGTATGTATTTATAGATTACAAGCACCACTGGAGCATATACTTTAGTGTATGACCAAATATTCTCTGTAAAGTGTTGCTGAATATGTCAGCGCTACATACAGTAAATAACTGTTAATAAAATAGGCCATGTGAGCAGTACTAAATGAATATGGAGGCTATGTGTTTATATATATTTTTTTAGCTGTAAACGGTATACACTTTGAAGCTGTTGCACATAATGAGTATTTCAAAGTTACAATGCACATACTCTATATACTGTACATTACTAGGTATAAAACTAAGATCTGTAAAATGCAAGTTATAGCACTAGGTCCTGTAACTTCACACTCAGGGGTAGATTTATTAAGCTCGGTGAAGTAATAAAGTGTTTGGTCTTTATCACCGGCCAATCAACTCCTACCTGTCATTTTTCAAACCAAGCCTGTAACTTCACAGTTAGAAGCTGATTGGCCAGTGATGAAGTACCAGCCACATTATCACTTCACCAAGCTTAATAAATCTACCACTCAGAGGCTTATTCAGCATGGATCACTAATGTGAGAATTCGCAGTGCACAGCAAGGAAAAAGCTGCAGCCCAGACAGAAAGAGAAAACGCCTACTGCAAAACTGTGAGAGAATTGCGAATGGATAACAAATGCATACACAATTCCCAAACCATTGAAGAGTTTATGCGAACTGTGCAAATGTGAGTAAGGGCCTTATTTTGGTTCATTCTTTCTGACAAAATCCTTCTTAGATGGGCAAAACCATGTGCACTGCAGGTGGGGCAGGTGTTACTTGTGCAGAGAGAATTAGATTTGGGTGGGGTTTTACTTCAAAGTGAGATCTATATTGCAGTGTAAAAATAAAGCAGTCAGTATTTTCCCTGCACAGAAACAAAATTACTCACCCAAATCTAATTCGCTCTGCACATGTTACATCTGCCCCCCTGCAGTGCACATGGTTTTGTCCATCTAAGAAGGATTTTGTCAGAAAGAATGAACCAAAATAAGGCCCCCAGGGACAGGGTGGAAGTGGTCAATGGTGACGTCATAGACTCTCCACAAAAACATCCCTGCATTTTTCCTGACATACCCAGAAAGAGTCAGGTTACCCCCCAAATGTCGGCTTCCTGTCAATTAAACTGCGAAGAGATAACGGTAACAATTCATACACATTTTCTGTTGCTAATTCCCTTGGCGAATGTGTGATGCAAATGGTATGGACGCACATCAATTGATAACTGCTTGATTTGCACATTCGCTGTAGACCATGCTGAATAAACCCATTAGATTTGTAACATGCTACTGTAGGTATCACATTTGGACCTGTAACTGCATTAACCCTTTGAGTGCCAACATCTCTGTGAAAGATGTTCAAAATATCCACAAAAATGCCAGTGTCACTCACATTTGTTATATAAATTCAAATAAAATGTTTTGTGGAAAAAAATATTATGTTTTCTATATAAGGTAAATATTACAGGTCATTATGATGAATAAAAATGTTTGCTTGTCAATTTTTACAAATATTTTTACATATTTACTTGACACCCAAAGGGTTAATTTTGAGAAGTTAAATGTTAAGTAACTTGCAACTAACCACGTACTTTGTATACTTACCACATATGCAAAAGCATACATTTTAAGTGGATTACAGGTAGTATTAAGCTGTGTGCGATTACAAACACAAACAGAAAACTTTGCTTTAACCGTTGATGACAATCTGATTTGGACGGTGTTATCCATAACATGTGTTTTCATATCCCAAGCTGAAAATAAGAATAATATATAGTATGTAAATATAAAATTTGCCCTTTACTCATCTGTGTAGTTATTTGGGTATTGTTTCCTGGCACGGCGCCAGCGATGGAAATTGTATCCATTGGGTCCCAAAAAATTGCGTTGATCGCATCGCATGCAACCAAATCGCATGTGATGCAATCGACGCTATTTTAACATTGGAACCAATGTAAAATGGTCCGTGAGACCCGATTTTACATTGGCCCCAATGTTAAATGCCCCCCAGACCCAAATTTTTATTGTTTCCCAACCCTGATGGGTTAAATGGCCCCCATTGTTAACGCCACCCCACGATGAATGCCAACACGAAGTGTGGCGAGCGCAGCGAGCCCGCGAGGGGCGGCGGTACGCGTCCTCTGACCTTTTCATACCCCCACTATCTATGTCGGTGTGGAGTTCATTTTATATAGTGTGGCAAGCGCAGTGAGCCACCGAGCCCGAAGCGTGGCGTGCGCACGAGCCCCGCGAGGGGACTTGCATTACTTCACAGGTATAACGCGTCCCCTCGCGGGGCGCGCTGCGCACGCCACGCTTCGGGCTTGGTGGCTCGCTGCGCTCACCACGCTATATAAGATCAACTCCACGCAGACGTGGATAGTGGGGGTATGAAAAGGTTGGAGGACGCGTACTGCCGATCCTCGCGGGCTCGCTTTCGCTCACCACACTTCGGGTTGCCGTTCATCGTGGGGTGGCGTTAACAATGGGGGGGCATTTGTCATGTAAATTACCCATCAGGGTGGGTATACAATGAAAAATCGGGTCCATCGCATCGGTCGCATTGTATGCCATTATAATGGCATACAATGGACCCAATTTTACATAGGAATTTAACATTGAATACAATGCATTCAATGTTAAATCGCGTTGGTCGCGTCGGTCGCATCGCATGCCTTAACTTAAGGCATGCGATGGACGCGATTTTTTAATTGTCGGGAAAAGGCTAAAAATAGCCTAAAATCGCATTGGTCGCGTCCATCGCATACCTTAAGTTAAGGTATGCGATCACCCACGATGGGCGCCGTGCTAGGAAACAAGTACCGTTATTTGATTGACATATTATAGTAGTTAAAGAAAAACATGACATAGACTTTAAGTTGTTTTCTTTACCTGAATATTGTCCAGAAGCAAAAGGACATTTCACCCATGAGCTCACACCTGTAGTAAACTAAAAATACGTACAGTATGTAAGTAACAGTTCAGTATATGCAACAAAGTTGATTGATATGAAATCCCGGCGGTCGGAATCCCGGCGTTCAAAATCCCGACGCCGAAATCCTGACAAGGGGGGGACATGGATCGCCCCCACCTTGCGAGCTCGCTGCGCTCGCCACGCAGCGAGCCTGGTGCCTTGCTACGCTCGGCACACTAATTTATTCTCCCTCTATGGGTGTCGTGGACACCCACAGAGGGAGAAAGTGTCGGGATTTAAACTGCATCCCGCAACAAAGTACACTCCCTAAAGCAGGCAGGTCCATACTGTGGCCCTCCAGCTATTGTGGAACTACACATCCCAGCATGCCTTGCCATAGTTTTAGCATTTCCTAATAGCAAAACTATGGCAAGGCATGATGGGACTTGTAGTTTCACAACTAATGGAAGGCTATAATTTGGACTTGCCTGCCCTAAAGGAACACTTACAAACCTAGATTTAGAGCTCCTGGATGCTGATTGTTACTATGCACAACCTGCTACTTTCCCTTAGTGCAAGTCACTGCCCAGTCTATGCAGACAATGAAAGCAGTTCTCACACCCAGACTGCATTGGTTTGCCAACAATTTGTGAATTTACTCATGGTATGAAGACGTACCTTCATGAACCTCTCCAGGAGGGACACAATGTTCTGCTCCTGGACTTCCCTCTTAATTTTGATTGCCATCACCTGTGGTGAAGCACCATAACCTGTTGGAAAACAGGTGACGGCAATCATACTTTAAGAGGAAAGTCCAGGAGCAGAGTATTCTGTCCCTCCTGGCATGGGTCATGTTGGGAGGTATGTGAAGAAAAAGTATTATTAAACAGTTCCATTGCAATACCGTATAACATATGCAGACAAACTGAAACACTAAAAAATGCTAAAAATGGCTAAAATAAAATAACAGAATTTGGGCCTGTTTTTGCCCCTAAAGTATTATTAACCAATAACATTAGTTTCCACTTATTATTTCTAGTCAATTTTTATCACTTAACAGCTTACAAAATTGTTTTCATTTACTGTAGTTGGGCCAAAAGGGTATACCGAGGTAGCTGGATGACTAAGCTAAGCGACAGCAGTCGGCATCACATACATGTGGACCTTACACTTCCAACCTGGCAGAGTGCCACTGCAGGGGCAGACAGGGTGGCAGTTTAATAAACTATCACAAAAAAAGAGAAATGCTCCAAAGAGCAAATACAAAGAGGTATCGGCCTTGTCATGACTGGTGGTAGCAGCTTCAGCACTTCTATCAGGTTGCTGATCTCCCACTATTTCCTCCTCCATCATCTTCCAAAAATGTGTTTTTATTTTATTTATTACTTTTATTTATTTTTCTTACTTTACACTGGACACAGCCTGTCACACTGGACACAGCCCCTGGACACAGCCCCTGGACAATGGACACAGCCTCTGGATACAGCTCTTGTACACTGGACACAGCCCGTCACCCTGGACACAGCCCCTGGACAATGGACACAGCCTCTGGACACAGCTCTTGTACACTGGACACAGCCATCACACTGGACACAGCCCCTGGACAATGGACACAGCAGTCACCACACTGGACACAGCCTCTGGACACAGCTCCTGTACACTGGACATAGCCTTCACACTGGACACTGTCCCTGGACACTGGACACAGCCCGTCACCCTGGACACAGCCCCTGGACAATGGACACAGCCCGTTACCCTGGACACAGCCCCTGGACAATGGACACAGCCCGTTACCCTGGACACAGCCCCTGGACACGGCCCCTGGACAATGGACACAGCCTCTGGACACCACCCGGGACACAGCTCCTGTACACTGGACACAGCCGTCACACTGGACACTGCCCCTGGACACAGGACACAGCTCCTGTATACTGGACACAACCCCTGTACACTGGACACAACCCCTGGACACAGCCCCTGTACACTGGACACAGCCCCTGTACACTGGACACAGCCCCTGTCACACTGGACACTGGATATATGTAGTCACACTGGACAATGGATATATGTCACACTGGACACTGGATATATGTCGTCACACTGGACACAGGATATATGTCGTCACACTGGACACAGGATACTGTATATGTCGTCACACTGGACACAGGATATATGTCGTCACACTGGACACAGGATATATGTCGTCACACTGGACACTGGATATATGTCACGCTGGACACAGGATATATGCCGGCACACATTACATGTCACACTGGACACAGGATATATGTTGTGACTTGTGACACTGGACACTGGATATATTGTCGTCACACTGGACACTGGATAGATGTCGTCACACTGGACACAGGATATATGTCGTCACACTGGACACAGGATATGTCATCAGTCGTCACACAGGACAGGACACAGGATATATGTCGTGAGTGACTCGTGACACTGGACAATGGATAAGATATAGGCCGTCACACTGGACACAGCCCCTTGTATTACTGCAGCCCCTGTACACAGTGTACTACTCAGCAGCACTGAAGCCCTTGCGTGTGAGCACTGCAGCACTGAGTTAGTTAGTTAAATCACAAAAAACACAGGGTTCAGGGCTAAATAAATCACAACATAGGGCTTAGGGCTAAATAAATCACATCAGGGCACGGGCCACAGGACAGCCCCTGGACAGTGGACACTGCAGCCCCTGCGTGTGAGCACTGCAGCACCTAGTTAGTTAAATCACACTGTAGGGCTCAGGCCTATAAACAGTCACTGACTCTCAAGTCTACAACACAGGGCAGTGAGGGCAGGTCACAGAGCACAGCACGGAGCACATGGCACGGAGCACAGCACAGGGCAGTGAGGGCAGGTCACGGAGCACAGCACGGAGCACATGGCACGGAGCACAGCACAGGGCAGTGAGGGCACAGGTCAGGTCACGGAGCAAATGGCACAGAGCACAGCACGGAGCACACGGAGCTTCCCAACCACCCTCTTCCCTCTCCAAGATTGGAGTGAAGATGGCGGGCGCCCGTGCGTCTTTTATAAGATCCCGCTCCCGCGAGAATCCGACAGCGCGATGATGACGTTCGGCCTCGTTATTGGTCCGGAATTCAGGCGGGAACTCCTGAGCCGGCTCGGATCTGGCCCGGATCCCCGATATTCGGATCTGTCGGATCTCGGGAATCCGGACCCGCTCATCTCTAATATATATATATACACCAAATTATTAGATATAAATAAAAAAAGAAAGAACAATCTTAATAAGCAACACCAAAAGTTACAGCATAAAAACAATTAATATAGATACTTCTTTTTAACCTGGATACATTCACTAATTAAGAACTTTAATTGATTATCCTGTGTGCTATCAGCCTGTCCGGAAGCAGCACACAGAGGGAGGTTGATTCCTACGGCACTGGCCTTAGTGTTTGTGTGCGTCCGGTCTGTGTGCGGCATGAAGAGACAGAGGGCGAGATGTATTAAAATACATCGCCGCCCTTCGCTCTCCCCCCCCCCGCCGCGATGCCAGCGCATATGTACTAACATATGCGGCTGGCATCGCGGTGCGGTGACAGAGTCCCCCCGCGATACCTGTACTCTGGTATGCGGGGGGTCTTCGTCACCTCCCTGCTGCCTGGCTCTCCCCTCATGCCGGGGACAGCTAAGCAGGCTGTCCCCGGCGCCTCCTCCTCCCCCCTGCAGTCGGAAGGATGTCCGGCTGCTTCACTAGGGGGAGGAGGGGTTTACCTTCCGGGGTCCAGGAGGACCCTTCAGGAAGGTAAGCCAGAGGTGGGGTCGGCGAGGCAGCGGGCTTGCGTTGGCGGCGGCGGGCTTGCATCGGCGGCGGCGGGCGGCGAAAAGAAGCCCATAGGCTTCTATAGGGTATCGCCACCCAAAGGTGGCGATACCCTTCAATGCGGTATCATTTTTGATACATTGGAAAATGCGGTAAAACTGGGGTTTTACTGCATTTTCCATTTGATACATCTCGCCCAGAGACTGTACTTCACGGACGGCTGAGCAGGACAACAGTTGTAGCGTCTGTGTGCAAACGGCACACCTGAGAAAACTTGGCCGCTCGATCCTGTGAGAGAGGACTAGGTGAGTAAATACTCCAGCAGGAGGCTTCTTTATTCAACAGTCGCACACAGAATATAGGCATGCCGCATATCATTTTAATCATCTGAAGCTCCTTGTGTGTCCTGGTCACATGACAATGCAAATAAGACGAATTGTGCATGGGTTAACTTCGATCAAAAACATATCAGTATGGCCTGTCTATAAAGATCACTAAATACGGAGACAGTGAATTGGAAGCCGCTATTCCACCACTATTATTATATACGTCAATTGCAAGTATACAATACATCGTCAATAAGGTCTATGACGAAAGATATTTGCAATATATGCTTTGATATTTATGTCTGAACGGAGTGTTTTTCCAGAGAAATTGAATGATCAAGCCCAGGGCGGCGCAGATAATCAATTAAAGTTTTTAATTAGTGAATGTATCCAGGTTAAAAATAATTACCTATATTAATTGTTTTTATGCTGTAACTTTTGGTGTTGCTTATTAAGATTGTTCTTTCTTTTTTTATTTATATCTCCATCTTTTCCACGCTTAATTTGCACCAATACAGGAATCAAGGTTGGCAATGACCATCTGAAATCACCTATATCTTGGTCACATAGCTTCACCAACCTTGAGGACACCTGTCACATACCATCCCCGAGATTGGAACCTCTAGCGGTGTGGGAAACCCCTGGCTGTCTCAATATCCAGCCATTCTCTACATCTACCGGGTCATCGCAATTTGTGGCCCCATGCCCCATTATATCTGAGGACATCTCTGCATCATTGCCTTTGGGATTGGATCAATAATAACAACTTGTGGTAACTATCAGCCCAATGGGCAACCTGACTCACTTCCCATATCAGTCACAACTCTGATCTGCTGAGACTGAACATCCTATTTGTCCTACTTCCTCAGTAATCCGGTCCAGATTTTTAATACATATTCACCTTTTTAAATCTTTGCATCCTTTATTGTTATGCAATTGTATGATATGATTTTTTTAAACTGTTATTAAACATTTGTGTAATCTTTCATCAAACCAGCGCCATTTAACTAAATTAGTCTTTATACCAGAGCCGGTCCTAGGCATAATACAAACACATCAAACCTGTGGCGGAACTCTCAGGGGCAATGGAGTCATACGCCGCCAGGCGCCAGCCTTAAAGGGGGCACTGGCTCCATTGCCTCCTGATGGTCTGCTAATCAGTCCTTCATTTAGTGCTGCTGCTTTTTAAGTTTTTACTGTTGTATAAATGTGAAATATTACCTTGATTGTATAGTTTTGATATTTTGTATTATGACTTACATTTGTAATATTGTACCAGTTTATTAATTAATAGTTTTTAGCACGCCGATTCCCGAGGCTGTAGCGGCTGATCCGGATGACTAGTGATGTCATCATCTGGTGCCGGTATCTATGTTACAGCATTGGTGTTGCTGCCAACAGAGATGCTTGTCTGAGATGCTTGCACGTCTACGTGTGCTGGCGCGCCAGTGGGTACAATGACAATAGCTCCATCTGTATATGTGTGTGTGTGTGTGTGTGTGTGTGTATATGCTTGTGTACACACAACATGTATGTATATTAGATGTATATATGTCTCTACACATATATGTTTATTTAATCTATGCAAGGTTGAAATATTCTATAGACATGTTAAAGTGATATTTTGGTTTTCACATTTTTTGGTAATATGCATTTATGTGTGGATTTGTTTATGTATTTTATGTAGATTTGACTTTGTCCTGTATCTGCTCCCTGGCAGGTTTTTGTGCCCATGGCCCTAAGATTGAAATACTGGCCGTTCTATTTTTGCTTAATATGTTTATAGTACTTTTAATTGTGACAGCCATATTGAAATGCATAAATTTTCTTGTTTGGCCTCCACTGAATTGTTCTGCTACAGTGGAAGAGATGTAATGATGTTGTCTCTGCAATGGAATGCATGCTACTTCCTGTATGCGTTCCACACCGCAATGTTTTAGTTGTTAAGTAGGTGGAAGGTGCTCACGTCTCGACGGAAGTGACTGAATGGCAAACAGGTCAATAGGTTCCACACATTTTTCAGTCCATTTCCTTTTTCAAAAACTTTCATTAAACAAATACACAACCGATTAATATAGAAATACCCAACTTCTTCTAGAAAGTGCTAAATACATAAGAAGTAAAATCTTATTGATTGCCCTGGACAACATACCATCTTCAATAGAACTCCCATCTTAGTAAATTTGCTACAATGAGGTCAAACACAAACATTCTTTATTGAAATACATATATGTGCATTACTTTCTGGGTCTTTCTTAATGTCTTCAGTTGTTCGCCTTTATAACTGGTAAAGGCATGGATATCCTGCCTTTGTAAAATATGCTTATGTACGTTTAATGATCTATGCTACCCTCTTCTTATTGAATACAAAAATGTTTTGATGTTGTTGTTCACATAATTTATTTGTATCAATTCCACTTATTTTAATATTTACATTTACACCTTTGAACCCAAGACATTGGCCACACTTAAAATATCATGTCGATTTTACAACACTGGGGATGACAGTGTGCTCGCTCTTCACTAGAATGTCCTTACAGAAAACTTTCTCTGTATACATTTAGGTTCATCTTGAATCAACGAAACAATAACAGGATTCTTATGGAGAATGGGCCAGAGTGTACTTCTGGTTTTACATGCTGGAAATGAGAACAGAAATGGACAAGGGCGGAACTACCATAGGTGCAAGGGGTGCAGCTGCTATGGGGCCCAGAGCTGAAGGGGGCCATCTTTAATGTCTAACTAATATGTTTTACATACATTTATCCCCATCAGTTGGTAAATGGGGGGCCCTTACAAATTTTTGCTATGGAGCCTACTGATATCTAGTTACGCCCCTGGAATCGGACATTAAAACAGTCACTGATTGTTTGGGTTTAAGTTGAAATGAACAATCAGTTTGTAGGATTCTCTTTTGCGTGATTTATATTAAGTGGTTACTTAATGTGTGTGTGATTAGAAGACTATCCGAACTCTCGATCTGGAAAATTACATCCTTTATAAATACTGACTACCCCTGATGGTGGACTGTCAGACAGCAGTGGTGCACCTGGGTCTTAAAATAAATGAAATTAAACAAAAACAACTTTGTAAAAAGCTGGTAATTAAATATATGTTATTGTAATTAAATATACTAGGATAATTGCTTTGTATTAATAGAATGTATCAGTCTTAAATGCTGGTAGTAATAATAATAATAATATACTTGCCTTCATGCAAAGACTGGGATGAGTGTCTACTTGAGAATACAGAGCCTAAAATTTGAAATGATAGAAAGAAAGAATTATACAAAGTATTTTAAACACAATGTTGTTTAGATCAGATGCTTACACTAAAGACGATACCTAAGTATTTTACTTTATTGTGTATCAATAGCTTTACTATGAAGCAATATTACAACCGCTGGGTTTAATAAAGAATAAAGGGGGTATTCTGGTCCGCTCGCTAAGCAGCCACCCTATAAACGCCCCCCCTGCCACCAGCGCCGCCCACATCCCCTCGCTAGCATGCAAGGGGATGTGTACAAGAACACAATCCCCTCGCTTGCGGCTAAAGAGGAGACAATTAATTTGATGGTCGCTGACTTTTATTTCCATCGGAGATCGCTGAAAATGGGGTGGCGTTGATGTCATGTGACACAAGCCCCCTGCCAGAGGGCCGCCGGCAGGAATCGGGCCGCCTGTGTTCCAAGCAGAATGCCCAGTGTTTTCATGTGGATGCCCATCAAATGCTGGGCGTTCCCCTGCTGCCGCCCCCTGTACGCCCCCTTTTCCCCCTATTCGTGTGAATGCCTCAGCAAGTAGGATACTCGCCGAAGGTGTTCGCACCGGGGGTCTGCACATGCGCAAATTCGCATAAGCGCAGTCCACCCACTATTGGAATGGGACCAAATTTGGCCCCATCTGATCATTACTGAATTAGGCCCAATATTTGAATGACAAACATTCCAAGAGGAATAGGAAAAGATAGCTCCATTTTTCCGTGGGTCTGATACATTTTAAGCAACATAAACTAAACTACATGCTCACGTCGATATTAAACACAGGGCCAAATGTATTAACCCCTTCCTGACAGAGCCATTTTTTTCAAATCTGACATGTTTCACTTAAGTGGGGATAACTTTTTTTTGCTTTTACTTATCCCAGTGATTTTGAGATTGTTTTCTCGTGACACATTGTACTTCAAATTAGTGGTAAATTTGGGTCGATACAGTCTGTGTTTTTTTGTGAAAAATACCAAAATGTCGTGAAAAAATGGAAAATTTTGCAATTTGCAAAATGTCACATTTTCTGCTTGTGAGACAAATAAACATACCACTCAAAATAGTTAATAACTAACAAAGACCATATGTCTACTTTATGTTGCAATCATTATTTCAACCTCCTTTTCATTTTTTTGGACACTAGGAGGCTTCAAATATGAATAGCAAATTCTCAAATTTTCAAGAAAATTTCAAACACTGATTTTTTTAGGGACCAGTTCAGTTCTGATGTGACTTTGAGGGACTTGTATGTGAGACACCCCCATAAATGATGCCATTTCAAAAACTGCACCCCTCACAGTATTCAAAACAGCATTTTGGAAGTTTGTTAACCCTTTATGTGTTTCACAGGAATTAAAACAAAGTGTCGGTGAAATTTCAAAATTTCTTTTTTTTTTGCAGAGTTTCAATTTTAATACATTTTTCTAACGAATACAGTAGATTTTACTAGAGAAATGTGACTAAAAATTGATTCCCCCAATTCTTTTGTATTCATAAATATCCTATATGTGGCCCTAGTGTGCACGGTGACCAAACCACAGGCTTCATAATAGAAGGAGCACCTACTTGATTTTGGAGCCTCCTTTTTATGAGATTTTTTTTTAGGCACCATGTAGGTTTCTAGGCACCATAAGTGCTAAAAGTTAGGAACCTCCCCCACAAGTCACCCCATTTTGCAAACTACACCCTTCAGGGAATTCATTTAGGGGTATAGTGTACATTTCAAACCCCCAGGGGTTTCACCAATTTTGATACAACTGGGCTGTGAAAATGAAAAAATTTAATTTTTCATTTTCACAGCTCAGTTGTATCAAAATTGGTGAAACCCCTGGGGGTTTGAAATGTACACTATACCCCCTGATGAATTCCCTGAAGGGTGTAGTTTGCAAAATGGGGTCACTTGTGGGGGGGTTCCACTGTATGGGTGCTTCAGGGGTCATTCAACCAGAATCTGTGCTGCAAAATCCAAAAATCACTCCTTCCCTTCTGAGTCCTGCCATGCACCCAACTGGTATTTTTTGGTCACATGTGAGGCATTGCCATACTCGGGAGAAATTGGGGCACAGATTTTGGGGTGCTTTGTCTCCTTCATTCCTTGTGAAAATGAAAAATTTTGAGCCAGATCTGCATTTTTGTGTAAAGAAATGTAATTTTTTACACAAAAATGCAGATCTGGCTCAAAATTTTTCATTTTCACAAGGAATGAAGGAGACAAAGCACCCCAAAATCTGTGCCCCAATTTCTCCCGAGTATGGCAATGCCTCACATGTGACCAAAAAATACCAGTTGGCTGCATGGCAGGACTCAGAAGGGAAGGAGTGATATTTGGTGGTGGAATGAATGGTGGGTGCTATGTCGCATTAGCAAGACCCCCGAAGCACCAATACAGTGGAACCCCCCCACATGTGACCCCATTTTGGTCACTAGCTTTGGGAGGGGGGCTGGCGCTGCGGCTGGTGGGGGGTTGGGAGGGGTGCTGGCGCTGCGGCAGCCGGGTGGGTGGGAGGGAGGGGGGGCTGCCGGGTGGGATGGGGGGGCTGGCGATCGGTGGTGATCGGTGCTGTACTTAACAGCACCGATCACCACCGATCACTGTGTTACCGAGCGGCTTAGCCGCCGGTAACACAGAAAACGCTGCAATTGGCTGTTCACATTTGAACAGCCAATCGCAGCGATCGCCGCGAGGGGGGATGTCTGCTGTCAGGGACAGCAGACATCTCCAAACTGTCACCGCGTCTATAGACGCGGTGACAGTTTAAAACCATGACGTATATATACGTCTTCGGTCGGGAAGTACCTCCCGACCATGACGTATATATACGTCATATGTCGGGAATATCTTTCTATATATATATATATATATATATGTGTGTATGTATATATATATATATATATATATATAGAGAGAGGCAGAAAGAAGGCGCTTCATGGTGCAGTATTTTAGTAATGAAAATTTTTTTTAAAACGAAAATCCAGGGTACAGTTTAACATGAACTCGTACCGTGTGTTAAAACACTGTGGACTGGGTACCACAAGGCATGGGTTTAAAACCAAAGGCAACACTGCTCACACTGTACCGGGACCTTGGTGTCACTCGAAACGCTGCAGAGCTGGCTTGCAGGGAAGCGTACGAAAGAGAGCCACGTCCAGGAGATCAGTGTCCAGAGTAGAAGGAGCGTCGTAGGCCACGCCCTGACGCGTTTCGTCACTGCGGACTTCGTCAGAGGGCGTGGCTACTACGTACGCTCGTACAGAATATAAAGGACTATCCCCGTCAATCAAGGAGCAGGTAAGTATAGGGTAATTGGATACCGCTGGTGAGGAGGAGGCGGCTAGAACACATCACGCGTCATCTCCGTGACGCGGACAGGGCGGGTGAATACACTGGATTGGCCGCCGCTAGTGAGGGGGCGGATAGGGATAACATGCGTCATCCAAATGACGCTGACGGGGCGGGTAACTATACGGTATTGGATCCCGTTAGTAAAGAGGCGGATACAAGTGTCCGGCATAATGCAAGTGACGCGGGCAGTACAGATAGAAATGCCGTACGTAACACTAGTGATTTCTAAGGGGCGGTTTTAAACAGGCATAAGCCAATAGATGCCTAGGACACATTAAGGGCATCATGCTGCGTAACTAATATGATATGTCTACTGCTTAAGAGCCCGGGCCACTATAAAGTGTAAATTAACACTGGGACATATAAATAGATGAAAACATATGATTACTTAATAAAAATTAGCAGCTTAATCCGCAAGAATTAAATAGAATAGCGGCGAGGCAGAGTACAACGCCTCAGCTCGCTGTCACGGGTACATGTAAATAGAATTGGTAAATGAAATTGGTCACAGGAGATACGGACCAATGGGAGAAAACAAAAAAGGGAAAGGGGATGCCACATGGTAATCGATCTCATTAAATGAGACGCCCCATACTATCAGTGTATAGTAGAAAAACAGGTATCTCGCATTAAATGCGAACTATATGAAAACAGAGGACAACAAAATAGTGCCCAGGATGGGAATAATTATACACAATATATAATATGCCAGTATAAAATGTACCACTGGTACTGATACTATGTGCGAGCAGGATGCCTCTTGGAATAAGACATAATTAAAACATTACATTCACAAAATAGAAATACATTAATATATTTCATAACAACTAACTAGCTCATACACATCTAACTAAAATCTCTCCAATGAATTAATCCATAAATCCGAGAGGTGGAATTATCGTTAGAAACAAATTATGAATTCATACATAAAAAACTTGACACAGTTTCATAAAGCAATCTAGTAGACCTTCAGTATTATATAATTATTGATCACGATTACTATAATATGTATTCAAAAAAAAAAAAAAAATATATATATATATTCTTATAAAAGACAACTACCAAGCCAGCTCAAAGCACTAGTAATGCAGAGCTAGTAATACAATCAAAGTGATTCTAGAATACAGCACTCCTTATTATACATCAGGATAAATAAGAATAAAGGCAGCACACCAGGTTTATTGGGGATACACTTAGTTTATGAACGGGGTTATCTCGTAACCTTCGTTCAATCCCCTGGGTACTAGTGTATCTAGTCTGAGTATCCATGTGGTCTCACGTTTGAGAAGGAATTTATCATGATCACCACCTCTCTTGCTGTGTTGTACCAACTCAATTCCTTTACAAGTCAAAGTTTTGGGGTCACAATTATGGACCTCCTTGAAATGTCGGGACACGCTATGATTGGTGACCCCGTGCTTGATGTTACGGAGGTGCTCCAGGATTCTAACCTTGAAGCACCGTTTGGTCTTACCGACATATTTCAAGCCGCACCCACATGTCAAAAGGTATACAACCGAAGTAGAATTACAATTGATGAAATTATTCACCTTAATATCGGTACCTTCTATTAGAGGACCTTTTTTCATGAAGGGGCAGACTTTACAATGATTGCAAGGGAAACTACCCTTAATACTTAGAAATGTTTCAGAGGGATGGTTAGTGCTTTCTAGTTGGCTTTTTGAGATGATAGTCTTAAGGGTCTTAGCCCGACGAAACACCATTTTTGGGACCTCAGGAATGTGACCAGCCAAGACGGGGTCCAATTTAAGGACACCCCAATGCTTCTTAAAAATGTCCTTCAGTTCTTTTTCGTGCGAGTTATATTGGGTCACGAACATAATATCATTACCATCGATGGTATTTGGTAATGACACTTGCCTGGCAGTTTTTGGTTGGAAAAGTTTGTTTCTATCCAATGAGCGCGCTCTTTGGAGGGCTCCTTCGATTACACTATGTGGGTAACCTTTTTCATTAAACCTACTGACATAAACAGCGGCTTGTTCATCAAAGCGTGTCAGGCTCGAACAGTTCCTCCTTAGTCGCAAGAATTGCGAGTAAGGGATGTTGTTCTTCCAAGCTCCCAAATGGCAACTTGAGTATTCGAGGTAGCTGTTCGCGTCCACACGCTTGAAGAATGTGGATGTTTGAATGGCTTTTTCAGTAGGAAAATCGGCCACATCGAGCACAATATCGAGGAACTCGATTCTTGTTCGGTGAAACGATGATGTGAATCTTAAATTAAAGGTATTGATGTTAAGACCCTCCACAAACCTATTGAAGGAGTCTTCATCACCCTCCCATATGATTATAATATCATCGATATACCTTTTAAGGAAGATGATGTTAGTACTCAGCTCATCTCTAATGGTGGTGGTTTCCCACTCAGCCATATACAAGTTGGCAAGGCTAGGGGCACAAATGGTGCCCATAGCCGTGCCACACGTCTGTAAAAACCACTCCCCCAAAAATTCAAAATAATTGAATTGAAGGACAAATCTCAAACAATCACAGATAAAAGTCTGTCGATGTACAGAAATATCGGGGTCAAGGCATAAGCGGTTAGCCACTGCCTGAATACCCTTTTCGTGTGGGATACTCGTATATAGAGCCTGTACATCGATGGTGGCAAGAGCAAAATTATCCCTCCACTCAATGTCTGCTAGCATTTCCAAAAGATGTGATGAGTCACGCACATATGTCTCAATCAAGGGTACATATTTTTTAATGTATGTATCAACATACTCAGATACACGCGAGGTCAGTGACCCCACCCCGGCGACAATAGGCCGACCCGGGGGGGGCACCAACCCTTTGTGTATCTTAGGCAAATGGTAGAATGTCGCTAGGTTTGGCGTTTTGTTGTGCAAATATTTATATTCATTTAAACACAATAACTTATCAGTTAAACCTCTCTTGAGAATTACCTCAAGATGGACCAAATATTCACCAGTTGGGTCACCTGCGAGTTTCACATAGGATTTTTCATCCAGCAATAGCTTATATGCTTCTGATACATATACATCTCTGTCAAGTACCACTACACCACCACCTTTGTCCGCGCTCTTTATTACTATA
The DNA here is from genome assembly GCF_055691185.1 of Crinia signifera. Lineage (NCBI taxonomy): Eukaryota > Metazoa > Chordata > Amphibia > Anura > Myobatrachidae > Crinia > Crinia signifera. The sequence continues at coordinate 161,369,740 of NC_139220.1, read as the reverse complement.
GAACTGTCTGTTTGCAAGCTTTTAATTGCCATATTTTCTTTAAGACTCACATTAGGTTTCTCCTGAATCTTAGTATTCAGTTTGGAAAGATCTTTTTTAACCAACTCGGCAAATAAATCAATATAAGGGCCACGTGACTCCAAGGGGTAATAGGTGGATTTAAGTTTAAGATTTGAATTGAAAGAATCTAGAGAGACATCTAAGGGGACCTCAGGACATGGTTTTTTCAGGAAATGGCGTTTGAGTGTCAGGCGTCTTGCAAACAGATTGAGATCAACCTGGACATCTACTTTGTTTACACTTTTAGTTGGTGCAAATGATAGGCCTCTCTGGAGAACCGACATCTCTGTATTACTTAACACCCGCTTAGAAAAATTGAAAACCCCTTTAAGATTATGTGGAGAATTACCAGCAACTATCTCTGTGATAGGGGCAGTGGAGCTATCGATTGTTGAACCAATCTCTGTTTTGGCTCCCTTCCTGGAATTTCCCTTTCCTCGGCTTCCCCGAGTCTTCTTTTTAACCTTAGGGGGGTGCGGTTCGGTGTCGACATACGCAGGTCGTCGTGTCGACCAGCGTCTAAAAAACGGCCATTATCATATTCAGGGCGGAGGACTTCAAATCTGTTGCCATTAGGCCCTCTTTCCTGTGCATTCCGTGAAAACACAGGCTCATCCCAATAGTTTTGGGGATTTCTATTGTTACGGTATTTATTATTATTACCACGAGACTTAAAAGGTACTTTTTGCCATCTCTCCTGGCGTCTATCTCTCGAGCCTGCCTGATATCTATCAGGGCGATTACCAGACCTATAATTATCATGTGGGGGCATTCTATAGGACCCCCGTCTCTGTTGGGACCGTAGTCTGTTTGTTCGGGGTGGAATTTGGATGTCAGGCACATTTAGATCAAATGCATCCCTGCTTTTTGACACTTGCCATGTTCTAACTCGATTGTTTTCATAATCACTTCGATCCCTTACAAATTTCTTCTGTTTGGTATCAATGATTTTTGACTCAATATTGGAAACCTTTTTATCTATTTCCTTTTTAGCTTCAGAAAGTACTTCTGTCGAATAAGCAGCCTCTAAGGTAGGTATTAGGGTAGCGATTTGTTGTTCAATATCAGCAAACAGTTTCTTTTTCTCACTAATCAACAGTCGCATCAGTGACATGGAGCACTCATCCAGAGTGTTATTCCAGTCCTTTATGAACTGTTCATTGTTAATATTAACGGTAGGATGTTTGACAAGCCTCAGACCCCTTGGGATCCGGCCACAAGTAACATAGCTGTCCAAGCTTTTAATATCCCACCAGGTTTTAGCCTCCCTGATCAGGAGGCGTTCCAAATCAAGGAGGCTACCACCAGTCTCACTAATTGCATAATTACCAGCAACACCAGGGTTTCTATCATCAAAAATTCTATTACATTCTAAGGATCGCTTAGCATTAAGTTCACTGCTCCTAAACATTGTGTATATAATTGTTTAGTACCAAATGATAGGAAAACAGAATGACAATACAATCGGGCAGCAAGGAATATCAATTGGATTCAGCAGAGCAACACAGTATGTATAGATTATTGACAAACTGCGCCCAAAAGTCAGTCAATTTTAAACCAGTTGAAAAGTCCACTGTTTGTAACAAGCAGGGAGTATGGCACCAAAGTTCCAATCAAACTTGCAGCAGCTTCTTTCTCAATATGGAGATCCCTGGAACCCACAGGGCAAAAGATCTAGAGAGAGGCAGAAAGAAGGCGCTTCATGGTGCAGTATTTTAGTAATGAAAATTTTTTTTAAAACGAAAATCCAGGGTACAGTTTAACATGAACTCGTACCGTGTGTTAAAACACTGTGGACTGGGTACCACAAGGCATGGGTTTAAAACCAAAGGCAACACTGCTCACACTGTACCGGGACCTTGGTGTCACTCGAAACGCTGCAGAGCTGGCTTGCAGGGAAGCGTACGAAAGAGAGCCACGTCCAGGAGATCAGTGTCCAGAGTAGAAGGAGCGTCGTAGGCCACGCCCTGACGCGTTTCGTCACTGCGGACTTCGTCAGAGGGCGTGGCTACTACGTACGCTCGTACAGAATATAAAGGACTATCCCCGTCAATCAAGGAGCAGGTAAGTATAGGGTAATTGGATACCGCTGGTGAGGAGGAGGCGGCTAGAACACATCACGCGTCATCTCCGTGACGCGGACAGGGCGGGTGAATACACTGGATTGGCCGCCGCTAGTGAGGGGGCGGATAGGGATAACATGCGTCATCCAAATGACGCTGACGGGGCGGGTAACTATACGGTATTGGATCCCGTTAGTAAAGAGGCGGATACAAGTGTCCGGCATAATGCAAGTGACGCGGGCAGTACAGATAGAAATGCCGTACGTAACACTAGTGATTTCTAAGGGGCGGTTTTAAACAGGCATAAGCCAATAGATGCCTAGGACACATTAAGGGCATCATGCTGCGTAACTAATATGATATGTCTACTGCTTGCAAACAGACAGTTCTATAGTAATAAAGAGCGCGGACAAAGGTGGTGGTGTAGTGGTACTTGACAGAGATGTATATGTATCAGAAGCATATAAGCTATTGCTGGATGAAAAATCCTATGTGAAATCCTATGTGAAACTCGCAGGTGACCCAACTGGTGAATATTTGGTCCATCTTGAGGTAATTCTCAAGAGAGGTTTAACTGATAAGTTATTGTGTTTAAATGAATATAAATATTTGCACAACAAAACGCCAAACCTAGCGACATTCTACCATTTGCCTAAGATACACAAAGGGTTGGTGCCCCCCCCGGGTCGGCCTATTGTCGCCGGGGTGGGGTCACTGACCTCGCGTGTATCTGAGTATGTTGATACATACATTAAAAAATATGTACCCTTGATTGAGACATATGTGCGTGACTCATCACATCTTTTGGAAATGCTAGCAGACATTGAGTGGAGGGATAATTTTGCTCTTGCCACCATCGATGTACAGGCTCTATATACGAGTATCCCACACGAAAAGGGTATTCAGGCAGTGGCTAACCGCTTATGCCTTGACCCCGATATTTCTGTACATCGACAGACTTTTATCTGTGATTGTTTGAGATTTGTCCTTCAATTCAATTATTTTGAATTTTTGGGGGAGTGGTTTTTACAGACGTGTGGCACGGCTATGGGCACCATTTGTGCCCCTAGCCTTGCCAACTTGTATATGGCTGAGTGGGAAACCACCACCATTAGAGATGAGCTGAGTACTAACATCATCTTCCTTAAAAGGTATATCGATGATATTATAATCATATGGGAGGGTGATGAAGACTCCTTCAATAGGTTTGTGGAGGGTCTTAACATCAATACCTTTAATTTAAGATTCACATCATCGTTTCACCGAACAAGAATCGAGTTCCTCGATATTGTGCTCGATGTGGCCGATTTTCCTACTGAAAAAGCCATTCAAACATCCACATTCTTCAAGCGTGTGGACGCGAACAGCTACCTCGAATACTCAAGTTGCCATTTGGGAGCTTGGAAGAACAACATCCCTTACTCGCAATTCTTGCGACTAAGGAGGAACTGTTCGAGCCTGACACGCTTTGATGAACAAGCCGCTGTTTATGTCAGTAGGTTTAATGAAAAAGGTTACCCACATAGTGTAATCGAAGGAGCCCTCCAAAGAGCGCGCTCATTGGATAGAAACAAACTTTTCCAACCAAAAACTGCCAGGCAAGTGTCATTACCAAATACCATCGATGGTAATGATATTATGTTCGTGACCCAATATAACTCGCACGAAAAAGAACTGAAGGACATTTTTAAGAAGCATTGGGGTGTCCTTAAATTGGACCCCGTCTTGGCTGGTCACATTCCTGAGGTCCCAAAAATGGTGTTTCGTCGGGCTAAGACCCTTAAGACTATCATCTCAAAAAGCCAACTAGAAAGCACTAACCATCCCTCTGAAACATTTCTAAGTATTAAGGGTAGTTTCCCTTGCAATCATTGTAAAGTCTGCCCCTTCATGAAAAAAGGTCCTCTAATAGAAGGTACCGATATTAAGGTGAATAATTTCATCAATTGTAATTCTACTTCGGTTGTATACCTTTTGACATGTGGGTGCGGCTTGAAATATGTCGGTAAGACCAAACGGTGCTTCAAGGTTAGAATCCTGGAGCACCTCCGTAACATCAAGCACGGGGTCACCAATCATAGCGTGTCCCGACATTTCAAGGAGGTCCATAATTGTGACCCCAAAACTTTGACTTGTAAAGGAATTGAGTTGGTACAACACAGCAAGAGAGGTGGTGATCATGATAAATTCCTTCTCAAACGTGAGACCACATGGATACTCAGACTAGATACACTAGTACCCAGGGGATTGAACGAAGGTTACGAGATAACCCCGTTCATAAACTAAGTGTATCCCCAATAAACCTGGTGTGCTGCCTTTATTCTTATTTATCCTGATGTATAATAAGGAGTGCTGTATTCTAGAATCACTTTGATTGTATTACTAGCTCTGCATTACTAGTGCTTTGAGCTGGCTTGGTAGTTGTCTTTTATAAGAATATATATATATATTTTTTTTTTTTTTTTGAATACATATTATAGTAATCGTGATCAATAATTATATAATACTGAAGGTCTACTAGATTGCTTTATGAAACTGTGTCAAGTTTTTTATGTATGAATTCATAATTTGTTTCTAACGATAATTCCACCTCTCGGATTTATGGATTAATTCATTGGAGAGATTTTAGTTAGATGTGTATGAGCTAGTTAGTTGTTATGAAATATATTAATGTATTTCTATTTTGTGAATGTAATGTTTTAATTATGTCTTATTCCAAGAGGCATCCTGCTCGCACATAGTATCAGTACCAGTGGTACATTTTATACTGGCATATTATATATTGTGTATAATTATTCCCATCCTGGGCACTATTTTGTTGTCCTCTGTTTTCATATAGTTCGCATTTAATGCGAGATACCTGTTTTTCTACTATACACTGATAGTATGGGGCGTCTCATTTAATGAGATCGATTACCATGTGGCATCCCCTTTCCCTTTTTTGTTTTCTCCCATTGGTCCGTATCTCCTGTGACCAATTTCATTTACCAATTCTATTTACATGTACCCGTGACAGCGAGCTGAGGCGTTGTACTCTGCCTCGCCGCTATTCTATTTAATTCTTGCGGATTAAGCTGCTAATTTTTATTAAGTAATCATATGTTTTCATCTATTTATATGTCCCAGTGTTAATTTACACTTTATAGTGGCCCGGGCTCTTAAGCAGTAGACATATCATATTAGTTACGCAGCATGATGCCCTTAATGTGTCCTAGGCATCTATTGGCTTATGCCTGTTTAAAACCGCCCCTTAGAAATCACTAGTGTTACGTACGGCATTTCTATCTGTACTGCCCGCGTCACTTGCATTATGCCGGACACTTGTATCCGCCTCTTTACTAACGGGATCCAATACCGTATAGTTACCCGCCCCGTCAGCGTCATTTGGATGACGCATGTTATCCCTATCCGCCCCCTCACTAGCGGCGGCCAATCCAGTGTATTCACCCGCCCTGTCCGCGTCACGGAGATGACGCGTGATGTGTTCTAGCCGCCTCCTCCTCACCAGCGGTATCCAATTACCCTATACTTACCTGCTCCTTGATTGACGGGGATAGTCCTTTATATTCTGTACGAGCGTACGTAGTAGCCACGCCCTCTGACGAAGTCCGCAGTGACGAAACGCGTCAGGGCGTGGCCTACGACGCTCCTTCTACTCTGGACACTGATCTCCTGGACGTGGCTCTCTTTCGTACGCTTCCCTGCAAGCCAGCTCTGCAGCGTTTCGAGTGACACCAAGGTCCCGGTACAGTGTGAGCAGTGTTGCCTTTGGTTTTAAACCCATGCCTTGTGGTACCCAGTCCACAGTGTTTTAACACACGGTACGAGTTCATGTTAAACTGTACCCTGGATTTTCGTTTTAAAAAAAATTTTCATTACTAAAATACTGCACCATGAAGCGCCTTCTTTCTGCCTCTCTCTAGATCTTTTGCCCTGTGGGTTCCAGGGATCTCCATATTGAGAAAGAAGCTGCTGCAAGTTTGATTGGAACTTTGGTGCCATACTCCCTGCTTGTTACAAACAGTGGACTTTTCAACTGGTTTAAAATTGACTGACTTTTGGGCGCAGTTTGTCAATAATCTATACATATATATATATATACACATATATATATATATATATACAGATACAAATGACCGCACTCTCACCCAAAGTAGCAACAGTGGGGTGCCCAACCAAAAGCACCGGCCAAAAGGCTGGTACTCAAAAATAGTCCAGGAATCCACACACAAGGTGTAGAAAGGAGAGCACTCTCCAATCACAAATATAATTTTGTGAAAATCCAAATGAGTTAAATAATGAAATAAAGAGACATCACAATCCTTGGAGGTAAAGGTGATATAATAGTATGATAGCCCCGACGTTTCGGTCCAAATCAAGGACCATTATCAAGGAGCCTAAGGCATACAGAAAACATAGGTCATATACACATTAACATTACAGCAGAAATGTGCATGAATACAGCAAAGTAAAGGTAAAGTCTTACATTGTCATCAAAGTATACAGGTAGTCAGCGATGAGGTAATCTCTGCCTTGTAGGACAGGACAAGATCAGCTACCTAGTGAGTGCAGTCCGGGTCCCGCTATATATACCCATAGGAAGGGGTTAAGGAGCAGGAGATCGCGCCATAATAGCCTGCGTGTCAGGCTGCTGGAGCGCAAGGCGATTTCCGGAAATACCGGAAGTCAAGTGGTCGGTGGAACGCACTTGACCCGCACAGCTTCCGGGTAGCCGGGAGCTGTGTCATAGTTACATGAGTACGGAGCGGCGAATGAAAATACTGCGCTAATGGGGACTTGTTAAACAATGCAAACGGATGATCAAGGGTCAATCAGGACCCATTAGAGAGACAATTAGTCAAATGGGATTAGGAGGGATCGCGCATGGCAGGGTAAATAGCGAGAGCCGGAGCCAGAAGCAGGAGAGTTCTGGGGAGGCAGATAAGACGGCGAATGGTTACAGATAATACTGAAGGGTCAAAGTTAGTGCCTTTTAGGGCACTGTATAGTAGTCTAACGAGTAACCAGGCAAAACTGGGTGGAAATTAAATGAAAATAAATCATAAATGTCCGGGAGTGCTAAAGGTGAGAGAGATAAAATTGTGAAAGTAACTTAAAAACTGAACAAGAGGAGATGGTAGTGTGCAAAAGAGGGGTACAATGGGGCTGACATGATATTGCAAAGGTGAATAATTACACAAACAAAAGGGCGTGGCTACACATATGGAAAAATGCTGAAGACAATTATGCGGTGAATACAGAGCATACATATGGATGGGATAGAGCATAAATGCATGTTGGTCCAGCGGCATCGACAATGTATACATAGGTGTCACAAGAACAACAGATAATATATATAGACATATAGGTAGAGGATGGATACATCAACATGGTCTCAGAAAAATGGACAGGGGGTTGTTTTCATTAAGACCCCTGGGTGCGATTGTGTCAAGTCTATGAATCCAGCGGCTCTCAAGTTTTTTAAGTCTCAGGCCCCTGTCACCTCCACGGGGTGATGGGGGTACCCAGTCAATGAGTCGGCATCGGAGGTTGGCGTTCTGATGACCTGCTGCAAGGAAATGTCTAGGGATGGGCAAATCTGCTTTCTTAGATTCAAGTGCACTACGGATGGAATTCCTGTGGTTCGCCATCCTCTCTCTAAATTTCCTGGAGGTCATGCCAACATAGGCCAGTCCACAAGGGCAGTTCAGGAGATAAATAATATGGTCCATTTGGCAATGGAGGCGGTATTTGATTTTTATTGGTTTACCCGAGTGGGGGTGCGGGAAGGTAGGGCCCGGGGTCATGCTGCTGCAAGTTGTGCATCCAGTGCATCGGAAACATCCGGGGCGTTTAGTGTGTAGCCAAGTAATGCTGCTGTCGGGTGTGGGGTTCACCATCGGGCGCATAAGTAATTGTTTCAGGTTGGGTCCTCTCTTGTGGGCAATCATTGGAGGTCCATATTGTTGTAGTTTAAGGTTTTTATCGGTGGCGATGATGGGCCAATGCTTTCTTAAGCTCTTCTGGACGTTGGAAGATACGTGGTCGTACTGGTTTACAAACACCATTCTTGGGGGTTTTGTAGGTGTCGTCAGGGTGTTAGGCTGTGGTTGCAGTAGGTTGGATCTGGCTTTGACGAGGCAGCGTTTCAGGGTGCTGGATGAGTAACCTCGTTCAGAGAAACGATGGGTCATTTCTTGGAGTTGAACCTCCATTGTGGCTTGGTCTGAATTGTTTCGGATGACCCGCATGTATTGGGAGATGGGTAGGTGTTCTTTGAGGGCTGGAGGGTGTTGACTGGAGTAATGTGTTGCGGTCTGTTGATTTCCTGAATAGGCAGGTATGCAGAGTGCCATCCTTGATGGAGATGTTGATGTCCAGGAAGTTTATGGACTGCTGGTCACTGAGATGAGTGAATTTTATGGGACAGTTGAGATCATTTAAGGATTGAACCATCAGATTAAATGCTTCTGTTGTGTCTGACCAGATTAAGAACACATCGTCGATGTAGCGCTTGTAGAAGAGTATCTGCGGGCCATATTGTGGCATGATGTGGGTCTCCTCGAAGTCGGCCATGTACAGGCAGGCGTACGACGGGGCCAAATTCGACCCCATCGCAGTCCCAGACACCTGTATGTAGTACTTGCGTTGGTAAAGAAAGTGATTGCATTTAAGAATTGCTTCAGATAGGTCGACCAAAAAATTGGTAGGTGGTTCAAGGGTGGGTCGGGCATCCAGCTTGGATTTCAGTACCCGTAGCCCGTCTGTATGCGGGATCACTGTGTACAGTGAGCACACGTCCATAGTGGCCAATAGTATCGGGTTTGGTGGGAATTCGATGGATTTTAATTTTCCAATAAAGTCAGTGGTATCACGGACATATGTATTGCCGGAGGTCACCAGGGGTTGCAAAAAATGGTCCACATAGATGGCTAGCGGTTGTAGTAGAGAGAGTCTGGCGGAAATAATGGGTCTTCCAGGTGGGTGAGAGTGGGATTTATGGATCTTGGGTAGGGTGTATATGATGGGGCACACAGGGAAGTCTACTGTTAAGTATTCAAAGGTCTCTTTGGTGATCCACTGTTGAGTCAAGCCGTCGGTGAGCAGTCTGTCAATACGTTTTTTGAATTCAGGAATTGGGTTCTGTGGTACAGTTAGGTAGGTATATATAGCGGGACCCGGACTGCACTCACTAGGTAGCTGATCTTGTCCTGTCCTACAAGGCAGAGATTACCTCATCGCTGACTACCTGTATACTTTGATGACAATGTAAGACTTTACCTTTACTTTGCTGTATTCATGCACATTTCTGCTGTAATGTTAATGTGTATATGACCTATGTTTTCTGTATGCCTTAGGCTCCTTGATAATGGTCCTTGATTTGGACCGAAACGTCGGGGCTATCATACTATTATATCACCTTTACCTCCAAGGATTGTGATGTCTCTTTATTTCATTATTTAACTCATTTGGATTTTCACAAAATTATATTTGTGATTGGAGAGTGCTCTCCTTTCTACACCTTGTGTGTGGATTCCTGGACTATATATATATATATATATATATATATAGCGTAGCATGGGCGGCACTCGGAAGTAACAAATCACACACAAGGCGGGTGTATCATCAACGTTTCGAGACTTTAATTCAATGTCTCGTCATCAGGATATCATATCCTGATGATCAGACATTGAATTAAAGTCTCGAAACGTTGATGATACACCCGCCTTGTGTGTGATTTGTTACTTCCGAGTGCCGCCCATGCTACGCTATACATTTGGACTCCAAGCCAGGGGTATCCAGGGAAGGCACCGGGCAAGCTGAGTGGTGAGAGGAGTGCATTCCCATCCTCGTCTGTATATATATATATATATACACACACACACACACACACACATATATATATATATATATATATATATATGTGTGTATATATACATATATATATATACATATATACACACACATATATATATATATATGTGTGTGTATATATATATATATATATATATATATTTATTCAGTACATATATTTATTTTTACTGTGCAGCTTGATGCTGCTGCTGCTGCTGCTGCGGGGGGGGAGGGGGGAGGAGGGCAGCGCTGCTGCGCTGAGCTGCCTGCTGCCGGGGGAGCCGGGGGAGCTGCTGCTGCTGCCGGGTCAGTGCCCGGCGGGTGCGAGGGGGGGGCTGCACATCGGTGGTGATCGGTGCTGTACTTGACAGCACCGATCACCACCGATCCCTGTGTTACCGAGCGGCTTAGCCGCCGGTAACACAGGAAACGCTGTGAATGGCTGTTCAGATTTGAACAGCCAATCACAGCGATCGCCGACCGGGGGGGGCACCCCTGCCCCCCCTGGGCGGCGAGGGGGGATGTCTGCTGTCAGGGACAGCAGACATCACCTAACTGTCACTGCGTCTATAGACGCAGTGACAGTTAGAAGCCATGACGTACATTTACGCCATGTGTCGGGAAGTACTTCCCGACCATGACGTAAATGTACGTCAAATGTCGGGAAGGGGTTAAACTCACCTCTTCACAGCTTCCATATGTAATTATGTCCCCTCTGTACAGTCTACGCATAGCCTCACTTTTTTTTTTCTTCACTTCCTCATCTCCTGACCCTTAACCTTTTTCCTTATAGATTATAAGCTTGTGAGCAGGGCCTTCCTACCTCTATGTCTGTCTGTTATCATTCAGTACTGTTCTATTATTGTTATTTACATTGTATAGGTACAGCAGAATATGCTGAAACTGTTAATAATCAATTTACTTACCTTTGCACATGCGTGCGTACAGGAGCTTGCATGCATGAGAATTTAATTTGCGTACTCCCAGTGACCACAGTTTAAATTGCGACTCGGGTGTCGACTCGGTGGGAATGCAAAAAGGTGGAGTTGCGGGTGCTGTATTTTTTGGGAGTGGTCAGGCCACCAGGGGGTGGGCCACAATGGCTGTGTGACGTCAATCGATGTGAGCTGAAACATGATTACCCTGAACCTGGTTTCGCAGCTAGACTGTGCAGCCAGAGAGCTGCTAGTCATGTGCTTGAACTTTGCTGTGTAGCGAAGCACTTGCACTTTAGCAATGTGCCTGCAAATTTTGATACACATGATGTCCCCAGTACTGCTGGAGGAGACTTGCCGGGACAGGAATTTTGGGGGCGTGGCCTGCCAGAAAGGGGACGTGGTCTATACTCGCGGCACTGCCACGAGGCCACACCCCCATTTTCTCCGCTGTGGGGGCATGCCCAGCAGCTCTGTAAGCTGCTGGCCAGCCGCCAGCCCCTCTGCCTGAAAGAATAGACACTGCCGGCCGCGGGAGGGACGCAGGAATGTCCCAAAATACTGGGACGTTCCCACGGGACAGTTGGAAGGTATGCTTACACATACCTCCCAACATGACCCATTCCAGGAGGGATAAGATGCTCTGGTTCTGGACATCCATGCCAGTGGCAGTTGCAGAGTTACAGGGCTGCAGCACAGTCCAATATTCAGATAGGGGAGCCCCACCAACTGACACCTCAAACACCACAGTCCGGACTCACTGGCAGGTGTAGCTCCCCTATTTGAATTTGCGACAGTGGTACAGTCCCACATCAGCAACTGCAACTGGCAAGGAAGTCCAGGAGCAGAGCATTTTGTCCCTCCTGGAATGGGTCATGTTGGGAGGTATGCTTACACATAATGCCCCCAGTACTGCTGCATATACAAATAATACCCCCAGTACTGCTGCTTATACACATAATGCCCCCAGTAATGCTGCTTATAAACATAATGCCCCCAATACTGCTGCATTAAAGTGACCCACTCCCCCAAGCCACCTTGGGGACAGTTGTAGGTATTGCTAGGCAACAGTGCATACAGATGTGTCTTCATACAACTTGCCTCAATACACCATGGGACGCAAAACGCCTCCAGATCCCATGTTAACCAGCTAGTGCTGGGCATCTATTTTAATTTTTAACTTAGAAATAGGTCCTACAGTAGTTGACTAGGATGCACAAGAGGACCATATATGGATCATTATGGGTAACATAGGACCCGCTAATTCCGACCCCCACCCGGTTCCAACGGCATCACAGAAGCTCGAGGTTGAACTCCATCTAACCCAAATCGCTGGTCCTTCAATCTGATACCAGGCTGGTCCATATGGGTTCATTGGTTCTAGAGATATTGCGGGTAAACCAATTTTTTCATTTCTGAAATGTAATTTCAAGGCTGTTCATCAGTGGCGGCTCTTACCATTATAAAGGAGGGAGGCTGCCGCAATGCAGGCTCCCCCCCCCCCCCCTGCACGGGGCCAGTGCATGCGTAGTAACTTCATACATACTGCGCATGCGCTGGCCCAAGTCTCCGTGGGCTGCCTTCGCAGCTTCATCGGGTTCTGGCACATGTGCAGTATGGTTTGTGGTACTGTGCATGTGCAGAACCCATTTTGGGGGCTGCCACGCATTTGCGCAGAGAGAGGCATCCCAGAGGGAGGGAACACCTCCCTCTGGGATGCCTTGAGTGATTGGCAGGTCAGACTTCCAATAGGAAGTCACTGCCAGTCACAGTGAAGCAAATGCAGTCTCACAGACTGCATCTGGCTTCACTTTAGGCAGAGATTTTACCTGGGGGGGCTGCAGCCCAAAGGTAAAAACCGCCACTGCTGTTCATGTTGTTTGAGGACAAATTTCTCTGGAACCAAATGGTCCTGTTTCACAGGACCAAAATCATTTGAAAATCATTTGAAGCCAACATGTAAATGGGTCAGTTAGTTCCGAAGATATAGTTGGGGGGGGGGGGGGGGGGGGGCGTTTTCTCTCCTCCTCACACCAGAAAATGCAATGACTAGGCTGGGTAAATCCCTGCATTTTCTGGTGTGAAAGGGGTATTATATCAAATAGCCGGGACCTGCATTGCTCTGAATACAGCCGGGCAGCCCCTGCTCTCTGCCCGGCTATCAATGGCTGTCATTTCTGCCCTGCGGCGGCTGTCCCCCAGTTACCGCAAGCATGTATTCCCCTTTGGCAATGAGCATGCAATCTCACATGGCAATGAGCATGGAACCCCTGGCAATGAGCATCAAACCCCTGGGAATGAGCATGTTGGTAAGCAGCATTTATGTAGCATCATTTTTAATAGGCATTATGGTGTTTGGCATAATACGTGATGGACATTATGGTGTGTGGCTTAACATGTAATGGGCATTATGGTGTACATTTTTAATGCGCGCAATGCCCCTGTTTATGAAGCTTATTGTGCATTATTGCTCAATCTGTTTGGTACAGTGTGTCTTTTGGCTCAATCCATGTGGCAAAATGTGAATTTTGCCTTAATCTGTGTGACATAACGTGAATTTTGACTCAATCCATGTGCCATAGTGTGAATTTTGGCTCATTCCATGTGGCATAATGTGTAAGAGGCAAGTACAGTATAAGGGGGTTACTATTGTGTTGCATGATTTGTATAAGGGCATAGGTGCCAATTCTATGGGTGCTCAAAGGCCCGAGCACCCACGGAAATTGATGAGCACCCACGGGCCCGAGTCCTGCTGCTGGGCCGCCATATTAATTTGCTAATTTGCGGCTGCAGCACCCACATCGCCGGACCCGCCACCTGGGAAACAGTATGCCGGAAATAGTGTATTCTGTCCACGGAGTATCTGCACTGTGGGGGCATTTATGTACCTGCACTGTGGGGGCATTTATGTATGTGGAACTCTGTTGCCGTAATTTGAATATTGGAGACAACTGTGCTCTATAATATAAATTGGTATTATTTTTTGGCCACACCCCTTCCCTATGAAGCCACTCCTTTATATTTTTGGCTTGAGCACCCAACAGCAAAAACATAAATCCGCACCTATGTATAAGGGTATATGGTGTGGTAAACTTAGGTGACCACATAAAAGGTGATGAAATGTTGTCTACCAAGTTTTGGCTTTCAGTTTTTTTATGACTGGATTGCCCCTCACCCCGCAAGTATTTTAAGACATCGGCCCTTTGGTGGGCACCTGCCAATATATCTCCTCCCTGCATTTTTCCTATACCAGCCCCCTGCTTTTTCCAGACATATATATAATTAGTTGAAAGTATTTACACAAATAGACACACCCATGGGCAGACCACCCAACCAGAACACTGGTCACACACCCCTCATTTTTAGGTGCTGGCCATAACCCCTATTATTGCGCATAATAGGCCCTTGATAATTTTCAGTTCCAGGCCCATTAAGACCTTACTCTGGCACTGCAAGTGGCGATCCTGACTGCATGGGTAAAACTCAAATGCCAACATTTTCCATATCTTTTCTTCCCAATGTGGTGGAAATTGAGTCATCTAGAATCCTCTTTTGACCATCCACCATTGAACATCTGGGACATTTTCTGCTGTGTGAGTTACCAGTTGGCGCAATAGACCTGTATTTTCTCCTTGACAAAATGTCACATGTAACATACCAATTTATCAGCACAGTGACTTAGATACATTTTGAGGTAAAAAGATGCAATCATTTATAAGGACACATCTCTATACTCTATAATTAATATTTTTTTATTGTAGAGTCACATTGTGCCTATTAACATTGGCTTCAAACTTTCTTTTTAAGAATATATTCCTTACCAGGTCACTGGTGGTAGTTACGGAGTTTGGGATGTCCATACATTTATCATCTGTCATCCAGCATAGACTGACTACAACATTAACAGGACAGGGTGACTTCCAGGCTAGCACTTGCGTTATAGGATTGTAAGTAATGCTGTCCCATAGACACTCAGTATCTGTAAAGGAAAACAAAATAAGTACTAGATTAAAATAAATTATAATCAGTCAATATAATCACATAAACACATTTTGTCAGTCTTATGTACTGTATGTTATGATTCAATTGTAGCACATTGCCTTGCTTTACATTTAACATGAAATAAATCAATTGCTTAAGACCCTTCGACATGTGTATACAGTATATGAAATGTAGCTGGATAGCATGTTTATGGTACTAGAGATAATTTAGCTTTTAACAGGGATAAGGGTTAGCTTCAAGGTCCTGGTGGTTCTGGACACATATTGTGTATATAATATATAGGGGCTCCATCCCTCTTTTTTTACCTTTAACCATAGTTAAACTGCATTTAACAAGCTTTTAATGTACTACAAATTGTTAGGCTTGTTATTCAGGAAATTAAATCTATGAATACAGTACAATAAAATACAAGTAACCCGCAACTATCCTCCTGCTAAGCTGCAACATACTGCACAACAAAACAGCATTGCATTAAATAAATCAGAGATGTCAAGGTTTTTAAAAGAGTTTATTCAATATTACAGTAAGAAACCATTTGATCTTGTCAGAAATCCTTGAAAGCTACATTTTGAGCATGTGGTAGAGCATCAACTATTCAAAACTGATACAGATACCCCTATTATCACTTTTGATTACAAGATAATGGCGTAATGGTTAGCATTACTGCCAACAGCGCTGAGGTCATGGGTTGGATTTCCACCATGGCCTTAACTATGCAGAGTTTCCATATTCTCCTCGTACTTGCGTGGGTTTCCTCCAGGTACTCCGGTTTCCTCCCATAATCCAAAAATTTACTGGTAGGTTAATTGGCTCCCATCAAAAATTAACCCTAGAATGAATGTTTGCATGTACATGTGGGAGGGAATATAGATTGTAAGCTCCACTGGGGCAGGGACTGATGTGAATGTTCAAATATTCTCTGTAAAGCGCTGCGGAATATGGGGGTTATTCTGGTTCATTTCCGGGCATGTGCAGGGTGTTTGCTCGAATGATGCAGCGGGATCCATGTGAATGGATGGCGGCCAGGCCACCATTCGCAAGGCGGGGTTTGGTGGACTCAAAAGGCTTCAAATTTGCAGCCTTGCAATTCAACCAGAATAACCCCCCTATGTGTGCACTATATAAATAGCAGGTAATTAATGAATTAATAAGACTAAGCTAAATTAACTAGCATTGCATATTAAACATTGAGGTTTGTTCTACATTTTTTCAAAGCCTTTGCCATCTACCTAAAATTTTCAATCTGGATGAATTGGGATCAATTGAGTTACACAATTTAGGGAATCATTACTTAAAAAACCATAGATATAATCGGCCCTCCAGCTGTTGATGAATTACACATCCCAGCATGCCTTGCCTTAGTTTTGCTATTTGGACATGCTGAACCTGATGCATAGCATGCTGGGATGTGCCAGCATGTTGGAGGGCGCATATTGCCCACCCCTGCCATAGAGGGATGTGTGATTCTGAGTCAAATGCAGACATGCCTGTGGCCAATGGTGAATTTTCCATTAGGCCCATTAGACTCATGGCTAGGGGTGGCACTTGTTTGTAGGCAGGACTTGGATGCCTATGTTGGGGGTTTCAGACCAAAATGTACTAGCAACTGCAAATGTACTGTACCATATGCCATCTTGAATGGAGAGTAAATGGGTAATGTGGCACCCCAGTTGCCGCAGATGTGCATTAAACTTTTTGTGCCTATTAAGTTCTGCTGCAAATCTTTATCTTTATATTGTACCCCTTCCACTAAAAAATGCACCTCTGGCCAGTGTGAGCTGCAGCATATAAGAGGAGGACAGTGGCATACAAGTTGCCATTTTGAAAGCAGTACCAGAGCAGAGGTGATAAGAGCAAAGTTCCCAGACCATTTGAAGAGTTTTGAGGGGATTGCAGGAGAGTGAGCTGCAATGCTGGGTCTCCATAGAGAACAGATCAGACGCAGTCTTTTTTGGTGATGGGCTGCACTGTATGAGGCAGTGTCCTGTATATTCTCACAGCTAAGGTTATGAGGCTGAACTGCACCCTATAAGACAGCCTGTGGGCAGCAGCATGAAGGACAGAGGGGAGCAAATATTGTAATAAGGGCGAGCCTCCTCCATTAAGATGCACACAATGGACAATATATTGAAATATATTGCAGATTTTGGCCTTTCGATGCCAATTCGTTCAAAGCATAACCCAGTGTAACAAATGACGAATGATGCGTGCACCCCCCACCCCCTTGCCATTGTCTATACATTTTCTATACCAGGCATGTCCAAACTATGGCCCTCCAGCTGTTGTGAAACTACGAGTCCCATCATGCCTTGCCACAGTTTTGCTATTTGGGAAAGCAAAAACTGTGGCAAGGCATGCTGGGATGTGTAGTTTCACAACAGCTGGAGGGCCACAGTTTGGACATGCCTGGTCTATACTGAATCTGCATGTACAGACTGGTTGTGGACTGGTTGATGTTACTGAATGATAACATATCGATCAGTGTGTATGCGTTATATCATATGCTGGGAGTTTCAAGTGAAATACTTGACAATATCGCTCATGGGACCCAGTTTAGACTTGATCACTGATTTGAATATTTGAAAGCTGCGGCCCAGTCTGAAAGAGAAGATGACGGGTAACAGGGGAGGCAGGGGAGCAGTGGAACCCTATGGCATCCCCATAAAAATGCTGGGCGTTCCCCTTGGGGCGCGGGCCAGCAGATGCCTACTGGGGCAAGTGATATCACAGGATGTCAGCACCTGCCCCATCTTTGGGGGACACTGAAGAAAATAAAAGTCAGTTCAGAATGACTTCTATTTCCGTAGGGGAGAGAAATCTTTTGATGATCAACGACCATCAAATGATTTCTCTCCCCTTCAGCCGCATGCAAGGGGATGTGTTCGCGTACAGGGTTAAGATGGGCTGCGTTTCAGGGCTCGTTAGGCAGCAATTGACTGGGCGATGGCGACGTGTGGGACCGTGCATCACCATCGCTGGGGGGGGGCATACACATGGGGATCGCTTAGAAATTGGGTTGAAATCGCCCCGTGTGTATGCCCCTTTAGAGAGAGAGAGAGAGTCATGGAGGGAGAGAGACAGATAGGAGAATAAGAGACAAGGCGGATGCTCTGAATGCCTAGCGGTAAATCCACTACTGGTCTGAATGACTATTGTCTGTATTCCAGTGTTATGGAACAAATGTTCAATTCTCATATGCTGATATAATTTGCCAGATTTTTGTTTCCACAAGATAGATTGGACGGATAAATGTATAGAGAAAGCTCTACACAAGTGTTTCAATAAACAGCACTGCATTGTTTATGCAGCATGCCTTAAATCATTCTGAAAATGGGAAGGAATTGATGTGTTATATATGTATTGATTTGAAATATAGTATAAGCAAAAGGAGAGCTTTTTTTTGTTTGTTTAATACTACACTCAGGACCCAGCAGACAATCCCTTGCAATCTCTTGACCCTCTTTAGCTGCATTGGAGAGCTGGAGAGCAGAAGAGCCGGCCCTGGGGAGCAGGGAAGGCTGACCCTGGGGTGCAGCTATGTCTGGTGTTTGGGAGCAGGAGAGCAATGGTGAGTGCACTGGGAGACCTGTCACTGCCAGGTGGAAGCCAGTAGTCAAAAACCTTCCAAACCCTTTCTCCTCTCCTCTCCTCTCCTCTTCCCCCTCCCCCTTATTTTTCTCACTCTCCTTCCCCTCTCCCTCCTCATCCCTCACTCCCTCTGACCCCACCACAGCCCCTCTATCTTAATTTTTCTTCCCAAACACACTCCATCTCTTTCCATTTTTTTTTTTCTTGGTCACCATCCCTTTTTCTCTTGGCTCTCATTTTCCTACTTTGTGTTCTGTCTGCCCCACCCCTTCCTCTCTCCCTTGCTGTTTCTCCTCTAATGCTCTCCCCTGCTCTTTCTTCCCCATCTCGTCTTTTTTTTTTTCTCTCTCTAATCCCTACCTCTTTCCCCATACTACCCCTTTCTCTCATTCTCCCTCTCCCTCTAAGGGCCAGATGTATCAAGCTTTCAAAAGTGATAAATCAGAGAGTGATAAAAAAAACTGCCAATCAGCTCCTACCTGGCATTTTTCAAACCCAGAAAGTACGAAGTCAGTTAGTAGCTGATTGACTGGCTGCTTTCAGTCTCCATTTTTTTACTTTTTGAAGCTTGATACATCTGGCCATAACAGCCTCACACACACACACTCACTCAACTAGTGCTGTTTCTATCTGTCTCCCTGACAACTTTATCTCTCCCTTTCTCCCCTCTTCTCTCCCTGAGGGGGGAAATTTAATAGGATGAGAGATACAGAAAGTGAGAGATTTTGTAAGAAATCTCCAGATTTTTCAAAGCGGCAATCATTTATACTGCAAAACTATTTTTTTTTATTGAAGTGCAAATCATTGCCACTTTAAAAAAAATCTGGAAATTTCGTCTCTCCCCATCTCTCCTCCTGTCTCTCCCTGACACTCTCACGCTCCACTCTCTCTCTCCCTCCCTCTGTAACATTCTCTCTTTCACACTAATTGCCCTCCTCCCTTCCTCTTTCTTTCTCTCCTCTATCTTTTCTCATTCCCTTTTTTTTTCATAACGTCCTCTCTTTCCCTGGCCACCCTCTCTCTCTCTCTCTCTCTCTCTCGTTTCTCTTCCTTTTGCTCCCTCTTTCTCTTTGTCTCTCACTTTGCTCATTCTTTCTTCTGCCCCTCTAAAGGACATTGTAGTGAAAATTGTGGGGGGGGAGACTTTTAAGATTTTGTTTTGGGGCCCACAAAATTCTAGTTATGCCCTTGATTACACTTAGGGGGGCCATTACCAGGATCAGGATTAATGGGATACCAAAATCCCGGGATTGGATCACCCGCTCAGGTGCTGCTTGGCTGTACCCAATCCCCAGCCTGCAGTCAGAAGTAATGCTGCGCAGGCCGCACTCCCACCATCACGCCAGCACCTGGCCGCACTCTCTCGTCAGCACGCCGCACCACCCCACACCACTGCCTCCCGCACCAATCCAAGCACTATGCCCACTGCAGCATGCATCAGTAAATGTGCGGTACGGTGAGGCCACTTTGGGGGGAATCCTGGGCTTGGGTATTTTTCAATCCCAAATCCTGGGATTGAAAATGTGCCCTGTGATTGGCTTCCCTAATTACCCTGTACCTGAATATGACAAATTGTACTCGTCATGTATGTATAGAAGCACAGTTGGCATTACTGTTTCACAGCATTGAGGTTTTGGGTTTAATTCTCACCAAGGCACTATCTGAGTGGAGTCTGTATGTTCTCCATGTCCCTGCATGGGATTCCTCCAGGTTCTCCAGTTTTCTCCAACACTCTAGTTCTGTAGTAAAACTACTGGCTGGGTGCCTTCCCTGAAGGGTAAGTATAAGGCAGCGGAGGGGCAGCAATCCAAAGAAAAAGGCTCTTCAAGCAGGTTTGCAAGATTATTGTAACTATTGTCAAGTACAATGCAAAAGATTAAATAATATACCTTTATACCAGAACCATAGTGTACAATGCCCAAAGCCGCGGGGGGACCACCCACCCGGCGTGCAGTGTCGGCTGCATGTGATGTCATTGGTCCGCAGCATGGAGCAGAATCCGCAAAGTAACCATGGAAACCATTATACACAACCAGCTATGTGAGTGTTCAATAAAGTTATATAATTCCCGGTTAATTAACCAACAAAGTTGGCCAGCACAACATCTCCATTAGAACTATACATTGCTGAAATATATGAACTGTAACACAAAATATAATAGAAAAAACAACAACAAAAAATTAACAAAACAACCAAGATTACATACTTTAATAGCAGATCTATGAAGTGCCATGCTTTCCTTACATTTTCTCGAGGTTTTCCCGACATAATAAAGCCCACACAGGCAAATAATAATGTAGACCACAAATGTGCCGCGGCTTGCTGAGGTCATCTGGCAGTGCTGCGTATAGGTGGTAGCGGCTCCGTGATTAGCGGTGAGGTGGGCGGCGGATGTGACACTGGCGCGTTCTACATAAGGTGAGCGTTGAACATTGCATGTTGTGTGGTTTCCTCCTGACAACGGGGTCCCTAGTCCCCAAAACGTTGAGGTAATAAACTTAGTTTTAAACAAGTCCCTCCCCCAAGCCAAATAATTGTTCGTCCGTCCCCCCCCCCCAATTGCCAACTGAAAGGTAATGACGTCACGCTCCAGAAAAGGGTGTGTGGCCTCAGTGCACAGGCGTGGCATTGCAGGAAAATACTACCTTTTACTCCAGTTTTGCTACTTGCACGCCCAGACATTGGCCACCACAGGGAAAAAAATCCAGATTCATGCCCCTTACATTATTTGCCATTTATCCTCCTTGTAGTAATGCCCCTTACACATCATGCCACACACCGCTATGCCTAGTACACATTATACCACACCGCTATGCCTATTACACATTATACGACACACTGTAATGACAATTACACATTATACCACACCGTAATGCCCGCACACCGCAATGCCCATTATACAGTATACCACACACATAATGCCTATGACACATTAGGCCACACATCACAATGCAGTTATAAATTATGCCACACCACAATGGCCAATTATACAGTATGATACACAACACAGTGCCCATTACACATTATGTCCATTAGTAAGACTACTAATTACTTTTAAACTGCTACTCATTGCCAGGGGTTTCATGCTTTTGGTTCCATGCTCATTGCAAGGGGTTTTCATACACTGGGTGTCATGCTCGTTGCCCGGGGATTCATGCGCTGGGTGTCATGCTCATTGCCAGGGGGTAATGCTTATTGCTAGTGGTTTTATGCACTGGGTGTCATGTTCATTGCTAGGGGTGTGTAATGCTCGTTGCCAAGGGGTAATGCTGGTTGCCAGGAGTTTCATGCGCTGGGTGTGTATTGCTCGTTGCCATGGGGTAATGCCTTTTGCCAGGGGCTTCATGCACTGGGTGTGTATTGCTCGTTGCCATGGGGTAATGCTTGTAAAGAAAGGAATGAGGCAGCAGCCCAGACACAGGAGCAGGCACAGGCAAGAACAGACAGGAAGGACCTCCTTCCTGTCAGATGCTAGAGGTCCAGTATAGTGCAGTATGCATTTACATTTACTTTTATCTACATCTGACTAATTTAAAGGGAAAGATTGCAACATTTGAAGCATTTAAAAGATTCATGTACCACAGCACCAAGTAGGTTCTGGAAAATCTTCCCAAATGGAAAGGTGCCCATACACGGTGCGATTGCACCATGCAATGCGCGCTCCCGTGGAAATCTTATCGCACAGAACAAAAAGTATGTGCTGCTATGCAACCAGTCTGGTGTGGCTGGCTTTAGCGCAAATAAAGAAACTGCATTAAGTCATAAAATTGTTTTCAGTGTTCAAAAGTTAATTCACCTTAGTTTCTGGCAATTTAACAAACCATTAAATATTTTATTATTAAATAATCTAGACAATGTCAAGTTCAAGGAAATCACCTCAGGTGCCTGTACTCAGTACAATTAGGGTTTCTGGTCAGGGGTCAGGGCCTCTACTAGGCAGCCTATGGGAATTTGCCTAGGGCGCCGGCCGCTGGAGGGTGGCAGTTTGGAGCACCCCCCCGAATGGAGGTCAGCGCCATCCATAACTCTCTCCCCCCACCGGAGCATCACCCACGCACCCCCCCCCCCCCCCTACATCAGCAGAGAGATCGGAGAGGATCGGAGCAACAGCAGGGACGCCAGCAGCAGGGGTAAGTTTCCTGCATCTCTTTACATCACCAGCCAAACCCAGGTCCCTCCAGCGCCGCAGCACCCATCACCCGGCACACCACCTACCTACTGTTTATCCCAACACACAGATGAATTGTTTGTGCTTTATTTTATTAGGGATGTGCGGGCTCGGATTTCCGAGATCCAAGCCCGCACGAACGTCATCAATCCGAGCCCGGATCCGAGTGGCGCTTGGAGCTTCCTGTCTGACTCCGAACCAGCCACGCGGGCAAAACGTCATCGCCCGGTGCCGGATTCTCGCAATGCTTTAAATAGCGGCTCCCGCGTCCGCCATCTTCACTCCAGTCTAGGAGAGGGTTGGGAGAGGGTGTGTTGGTGGCGCTGCTGTTGCTGGGGCTTGAAATTTAACTGAAGTTGTCGCTGGGGCTGTCTGCTGGGACTCCCTCACTGCTGCTGTGTACTCTGTCCTCTCTGCTTAGGGTGGGATCACCCTAGCAAGGAGGACAGTCAGCTGTGTAACTACTGCAGTGTAAAGTAAACTAGTGAACTGATTCTGCTGTGTGTAACTAACTGTCTACTTGTAGTACTACTATCTTCTCTGTGCTGGGGCCTACCTCAGGTGCTGTGCTGTATATAATATAATATATTATATATATTATATATATAGTCCACTGGTGCTGCTGGTGCCTGCACTGAATAGAGGCTGCCAGTACCTACTCAGTCCACTGGTGCCACTGACAGTGCTACTGCCTACCTACCTAGTAGCACCTACTACCTAGGCTATTATATTTAATTAATACATAACACCTATCCTGCAGGGTTGCCAACCAGTACCTACCTACTGCAATATAATTATTATAATATCATTCTGCTGGTGCCTAATATTGCCATATCTACCTGTCTGGTGTTTGTTTGGGCGTGGCCTCATCAGGGGATGTGACCATGCCTCCTGTTATTAGGCCACACCCCCAAATTTTACGGGGGCCCAGCAATCCTCTAAGCGGCCCTGCTGCCATATATACCTGCCTGGTGCCTAGTACTGTGGTATCCACTTGTCTGGTGCCTAGTACTGCCGTATCTACCGTCTGGTGCCTAGTACTGCCATATCTACCGTCTGGTGCCTAGTACTGCCGTATCTACCTGTTTGGTGCCTAGTACTGCCATATCTACCTGTCTGGTGCCTAGTACTGCCGTATCTACCGTCTGGTGCCTAGTACTGCCTTATCTACCGTCTGGTGCCTAGTACTGCCGTATCTACCTGTCTGGTGCCTAGTACTGCCGTATTTACTTGTCTGGTGCCTAGTACTGCCGTATCTACCTGTCTGGTGCCTACTACTGCCATATCTCATTCTCTATATATACCACCTGTCTGCTGGTGCCTAGTAGTGCCATATCAGTCCAGGGGTGCCCCCATGTGTGCTGTACAATTATATGGGTGCCCAAATGTATCCTGTATCAGTCCAGGGGTGCCCCCATGTGTCCTGTATCAGACCAGGGGAGCTACCCTTTTTTCAATTTTTACTGCAAGGGCAATTAAATGTTCTGTATCAGTCCAGGGGTGAGCCAAGAGTGCCATATTATTCAAGGTGTGTTGCTGAGTCTGCCGTATAATTCCAGGTGTGCTGCTCCTTTTTTTAATTAAAAGAATAAAAGTTTTTCTTTTTTTACAGCAGAAATGTTGCCATGTCTGCCGTATAATTCCATGTCTTCCGCCATGTGTGCCGTATCAGTCCAGGAGTGCCGCCATGTGTGCCGTATCAGTCCAGGAGTGCCACCATCTGTGCCGTATCAGTCCATGTGTGCTGTATCAGGTATGGGTTGCCCGCATGTGTGACGCATAATTCCTGGGGTGAGCCAAGTCTGTCATATTATTTATTTATATATTTGTTTATTTATTAGCAGTTTCTTATATAGCGCAGCACTTTACAGAGAATATTTGACCATTATGTAACCCTCAGTAATGGGTAATTATATACTAGTAGCGAAGTGCCTCCACCTAAACTTGTTTATAGTGTAGCTTAGGAAATCACTGTAAACTTATTTTAGTAATCAGACTGACTACCCTACCTCTCTCTTCTTTTACAGCTTTATAGGACTTAGATTCCACGGATACGGATGCAGTGTGAAAGTAAGTATGCTAACAAGGTTTAATCATTTAAATTCATATACACATATTCTATAGTTCCTATACACAACATCATATATTCTACAAACACATTAATAGCATTTCAAGGATTCTGATAACATTAGTTTCGTATACAATACAATCACCTTCTTACACTCTAATTATACCCTAACTATTCACCTTCCTATTGCAGACACCTAAAGTCCCCTTCCCTTCCTAGTCATTATAACTATAATACCCAATTCCCCATAACATAGCCTTATTCAAGTAAGCTAATATCTTATTCTCTATACCTTATATCTGGCCAGATATATAACACTCTGATACATATATCATTCTGATACACAGTCTTAAGTGTGAGCTCATATGTTGGCGCGCGTTGGGGCCCGTGTCCAGTATTTATAGTGAGCGATTACTCTGATCCAGTTAAATTGTCAATGTAGATAGCTTGGATAGTCCCAGAGTGATCGCCTCTACAGTAAATGGTGTATAGGAGTCTATCCGTGTGGGCGTATAAAATAGTAGGATGTAAAGTTATGCACTACATTAGCTCTCACCGGTTAGTTGTCCAGTCTCTATCCGGGCTGTCTCTGTCCGGGCTGTGAGGGGTTAACGGTTAGCTATGCTATCCAGCAGGGTTTCTCAATGCTGCCTCGTGATTGGTACACTCATGTCCGCTAGTAGCAGTCACAGTGGCAGAGCAGCGTCTGAGTTACTTTCCTCGCGGCTTGGGCTCAGGGACCACACTCTGGCTTCTAGCTTACAGGTGCGCTGTCGGGTCTTTACAGTGGCAGAGCAGCGTCTGAGTTACTTTCGGCGGCTTGGGCTCTGGGACCACACTCTGGCTTCTAGCTTACAGGTGCGCTGTCGGGTCTTTATCTGGCTCTGGGGCACGTGAGGTGGCGGCGAAGCTGGACTCCGCTTCCCCCACGATGGGAGGGTAAGCTACCAGCCTGAGGTCTAAGCGGCTCCCAGTCCCTCGCCTATAGGGAAGTTCCGCTAGAGACCTGGCTGCTATCGCCGCTGCGGCTGCAGCAGGTCACTCTCTCCGTGCCACCGCTGCGTTGCCTCTCGTCACTCCTGCTATCACCGCTACCCCGCTGTCCGCTGTCGCTGCTCCTAAAACCCGGTGAGGTATGTCCAACCACCAACCCTTCTCCGCTGTGTCCAGTATCTTCCCGTGCGACCTTAACGGCATCCTCTCAGCCAGTATCAGCATCATCCCTGACTCGTGCATTAATACTGTGCAACTAGCTCCAATGTCTATCATCTCGCCCATAAGCACGTTACATATTACATTACATGGCCAACAAAATCATACAACACTTTATCTCTATGTAACAATGAGCATATGGTTACATTCTTGGATATAAGGTTACATTCTCTTCCCCTGGTGATTAGGAAAGAGCTTGCTTCCAAATCACCATCTTCATTTATTTATTCTATGCAGATAGGAAATAAGGCCATGCATAAATGGCCAAAGGGTATATTACGGCGGGTATCACACTAGGTTCTCCCAATTTATCATATGTTAGAATTGAGGGCGGCATGCGCATCCTCTGTGGTCTCATATTTATGGTGGCACTAGCAGGACTACCTTGTTCACCCATATCATCTCTAAATCGTTGTTCTCTGACCACATCGCTACCACCCTCTTCCAAATCTGCATATCCCGAGGTATTCTCCCAGGACTTGTTGACGTTACTGTCAGCATCAGAACTAACCTCGTCTTTATAATAATGTCCAGGACAACATTCATCAAACATTTCTTCCTCTCTTTCCCCATCAACAGCATGAGTCGAATTATTATAATCAGTTAGATGTCTGTCTTGCTTTTCCTGGGTATTCCTCCCCAGGTGAAGCCCTTCCATTCTAACTTCTTTACCAATAGGTAACAGGTGCTGTCTATGGTAAGTTAACATTTTTTCTCCCCCCTCCTCAGGTTTTATCTTATATACTGGCAGATCATATAACTTTTCGACTATTATAAACGGATCTTCTCTCCATCTATTGGAGATTTTCACACCTCTGGGGGTCCCAAATTTCCTCAGCAACACCCTGTCTCCAGGGCTAAGCTCCTGTTCCCTTACTTTACTATCATACATCCTCTTATTTTTTAACCCCAATTTTCTTGCAGTTTCTGAGGCCAATTGGTACGCCTCCTGCAATTCTTCCCTTAACCTCTCTATATACTTGCTGTGTGGTAACGCTGAGCTATTCTTACTTTCTGGTTTTACATTCAGGCTAACATCTATAGGGAGCTTAGCTTCCCTTCCAAACATGAGAAAGTAGGGGGAATATCTAGTCGATTCATTCATAGTGCAATTGTAAGCATGTACTAATCGCTCTACATGTCTCTTCCAATGTTTCTTATCTAGCGGGTTGAGTGTCCCCAGCATATTCAACAAAGTCCTATTAAACCGTTCTGGTTGTGGGTCCCCTTGAGGGTGATATGGGGTAGTCTTGGATTTCACAATCCCACACAATAAACAGATTTCTCTAATCAGTCGGCTTTCGAATTCCCTACCTCGGTCTGAATGTAGTCTATTGGGTAGACCATAATGGACAAAAAACTTATTCCATAAAGTATTGGCTACGGTCATTGCTTTTTGATTAGGGGTCACGTATGCCTGAGCGTAACGAGTAAAGTGGTCAGTCACCACTAATATGTGACATTTCTTCCCATCTCCTACATCTAGTGTCAAGAAATCCACACAATATCCATGGGTCCACTACTTTTGAAAGACACCATGGGGGCATTTTGGGTAGCCACTGTTTTTCTTACTACACAACTTCCACAGTTGCGGCAGTAATCTTCTACATCCCTTCTCATTCCCGGCCAGTAAAATCTCTGGGACATCAGTCCTACAGTCTTTTCGACACCCAGATGCCCATGATCGTCATGTAGAGTCTGCAGTGCTATGGGTCTAAATCTTTCTGGTAAGACCAATTGGTAGCTAGTTTCTCTATTGGTCCTCTCTATCTTTTTATAAAGTACCCCGTCTCTTATCTCTAGCCACTTCTCTTGTCTCTTCAAGAGTTTGGCCTTTTCTGAGAGTGATAGCGAGGTTGTTCTTCCAGGTGAGCGTTTTTTTTCTAGTATTAGATAATATACGTCTCTAATGTTACGGTCAGCCAGTTGCGCCCTCTTCATTTGCACTGGCCGAATCATGGGCAACCCCTCCATCTCTAACCGTCCCAACCAACAATAAGACAGGGGTAAAGCCTTTGGGGTGGCACCTAGGGAGCCTATAGCACCAGTACCACTCAAGTACTCACTCACGAGTAATGTATCCTTTTGATTTCTTATTTGCCGACACATTCCTTTTATATCTCCCATTGGAATCTCCACCCAGTCTTCATCCTCACTTGTCGGCTCTGGACGCCCTGGTATTCTAGACAGTGCATCGGCATCAATATTACTCACTCCCGGTCTGTATTTAATAGAAAAGTTGTACAGTGCTAAGGCTGCCAGCCACCTATGTCCGGTCGCGTCTAACTTTGCAGTGGTGAGGATATATGTTAGGGGGTTGTTGTCAGTGTGAATTTCAAATTGCACCCCATATAAATACTCATGGAACTTCTCTACCACACACCATTTTAAAGCTAGAAATTCCAATTTGTGGGTTGGGTAATTCTTTTCACTGCTGGTTAACCCCCTACTGGCGAAAGAAACAGGTCTATTCTTTTTACTGGTTGGGCAAGCCTGGTATAATACTCCCCCTATTCCTTCTTGAGAAGCATCAACATGAAGTATATATGGGTCATTAGGGTTCGCATAAGCGAGCACAGGGGTGTGGGTGAGTTCCTCTTTCAGCCGAATAAAGGATACCTCGCACGGCGGGGTCCACCTTTCCCCAAATAACTCCTCAGGCCTATACAACTTCTGTTCTTTATTGTTATTGTTCCGATTAGGGTTCTTT
Source organism: Crinia signifera (assembly GCF_055691185.1). Classification (NCBI taxonomy): domain Eukaryota; kingdom Metazoa; phylum Chordata; class Amphibia; order Anura; family Myobatrachidae; genus Crinia; species Crinia signifera. The sequence continues at coordinate 161,341,080 of NC_139220.1, read as the reverse complement.
TTTTTGTTAGGAGGTGGATATCCCTTAGTTAATTCAGTAAGGGGCTTCGCTATTTGCGAATAATTTGGGACGAATCGCCGGTAGTATCCGCAAAACCCCAGAAAAGACCTCAGCTCTTTGAGCTTAGTGGGTCTTGGCCAGGCTCTAACAGCCTCCACCTTTTCCGGATCGGTGGCTATCCCTTCCCGACTCACCACATGACCTAGGTATTTTACCGATGCTTGACACAGAATACATTTATCTATTGATAATTTCAGGCCCCCCTCAATAAGCCGGTCAATCACTTTCAAAAGACGGTCATTGTGCTCTGTTAATGTTTTCCCAAAAACAATTATATCGTCAAGATACACTAGTACCTCCCGATAGTTCATGTCGCCTATAGCCTTCTCCATAGTCCTTTGGAACGTGGCTGGTGCCCCTTTAATCCCCTGAGGCATCTTCAAAAATTCGAAAAAACCCAAAGGACATATGAACGCCGTTTTTTCTTGATCCTCCTTCCTCATAGGGATCTGATAAAACCCATTCCTTAAATCTAGAACAGAAAACCAACCACTCCCTTGTAAACAGTCTAAGGCTTCATCAATCCGAGGCACGGTGTATTGGTCAGGTACGGTGCGAGAATTTAAGGTTCTATAATCTACGCACATCCTTATCTTTCCCGTCTTTTTTCTGGCTACCACTATGGGAGAGGCGTACGGACTTCTGGACTCAACAATCATTTGATTTTCTAATAACCCTTTAAGGTGTAACCTAACGTCTTCGAAATCGTCAGGGGCTATTCTGCGAGAGCGTTCCCTAAATGGACTATCGTTGGTGAGATTTATTTGATGCTCCACCCCTACGGCTACCCCCAGGTCCCACTCCCCTTTTGAGAAACCAGACTCCTTTTCTTTTAATGCTTCTATGAGTTCTTTCTTTTCTTCCCCAGTAATGTCACTTCCGGTGAAGCACGACTCGAATTGGCTTTGCCCTACAGTCACATTGAGTGACCTACCATATTCATAACTATCGTCTCTACAAGTCTGTGTCTGTGTCTCATTACCCTCCTCTGCTAAACACCACTTAGACAATTCCCTATACAATCTGGTATTGGTACCTATAATAATAGGCAGTTCGTTGGCATCTCTTCCCATCTCGGGACATATAAGGGCGACAACAGGGACTGTTAAACCACTCTCTCCGTCTCCTCCCAGCCTTATCTCCACCTCCACATATCCTAAGTACAGATGGGGCAGGCCTTATGCTTGCTGGCGAATCGCCAGCAGCATGCCGCTGGCGATCCGCCAGCAGCACGGCGCGCCATCTGACTGAGACGCGCGTGCGTCCCCCACGCACGTGCGTCTCAGTATCCGGGCGGCCGGCGGGCGAGGCGGACGCAATACTGTCCGCCTCCCGCTCGAGGGGGGCTGGGGGGACCCGAAGCGGCTGTGGGGGGGTGCGGGCGCCCGGTGTGGGCACCGGGCGCCCGTCGGACGAGGACGGCAGCACCGTCGGAAGGGGACGCGCGCACACCTCGTGCGCGCGCGTCCCCTTCCGACACACAGATGGCGCCGGAGCAGGGAATGGCGAATGGCGTCGCCATCGCCATCCCCTGGAAAGATGAGCCCGGCGCCATCTGTATGGGTATTTTTCTACACTTAGTCCCCATATAACTAATCCATTTAAGGGTCTTATAGGAACCTCGGGTATGTACTTCTGATACCATGGCTCAAATATAATGGATACCTGCGATCCACTATCCAACAGTACCATACATCTCACTCCATTTATTTCTGCGGTTACTGATGGTATGGGTCCTAAAAGTCCTTCCAGGATCGAACCATTTCCATTCCACCAAATTTTCCCCATTACCTCTACTTCATTCCTGGGGGGAACTGAGAGGGGCTCACAGTTCTCCCCTACTCGTTTCCCTGATCAGATTCAGGGCTGGCCTGGCCGCCATTATCGTAGTCTGTGGGAGTTGGAAGATTATTCCTGTTCCTGTTAAACTGACCATTGATACACTCAAATGCCCGATGCCCTAGTCTGCCACATTCAAAACATCTCCTATTCACACCTCTATAACCTCTCCCCATGCCTCGGACGGTCAATTCAGAGTCCCGCTTAGCATGGTTATTTTGTACAGTCAATACTTGTTCTATCTTTTTGTTTTGCTCTTCTATTAACTTCAATATTTTATCCTCAAAAGCATCTTTCTCAATGATGGGCTTTACCACTTTCACCTTCTTAACCGTCCTGTCTCTCATTTCTATCAATACTTCTTCCTGTTTAATTTCTTTGAGCAATTCGTTGAACGTGGGTGGAGTATCTCTCAATACTGAACACCTTAATTTCTGTGCTACAAAGTCAGTTGTCTGAGCCCCTCGAAGCAGTTGTCTTATTCTGCTCTTATCTACGTCTCCTCTCTCTATCCCACTCTTTTCATCTATCTTATATAACAGCTTATCTAACCGTATTACATAAGTACTGAGTTTTTCCCCCACTTCTTGAAAAGTATGTTGGAACCTAGCCAGTAGTTCCCCCACGTCTTCTAGTGTCCCATATGCGTAATCTAGAGCCTCTAAATATGTCTCAAGTGTGGCTTGTGGGTTGCTTCTCCTAGCGGCTTGTACCACCCCCATCGCTGGCCCCCTTAGACTTTCGACTATTCTCTGCCGTTTAATCTTATCGGGGCACTGCCATTCTTCTGCCTGCTGTACTGCGGCCTCCTTCCAAGCCTCGTATGTTTCTTCCCCAATAGGAACAGGGCTTATACCAGAGAATAACCTCAGTCTCCTATAACTCCCCTCATAATGCCATCTCTCCAACTGGGAAACTACTCTATCTATGATGGTCTCGAACTGAGCTCCCTTTGTACTAGCTTCAGCGTCTTCAGCGGCATCACCGTCTCTATCTCCCTTATCATTACTGTCTTCTGTAAATACAGGGAAACTTGCCGTCTCTCCGTCATTTATCGGCCATATGACCTGCCATCGTCTCCCTGTCTCCTCATCAGCTACCACCATGGACGGGAGCAAACAGCTATCAAGGTCTTTTTCATTCTCAATGAGGAAAGCAACCACCTTCCCCATGTCTCCTCTCCATCTATCTATAATCTTAGGTCGCACTATCCCATACAACTTATCGATGCACGTGATGACATCTCGATCTGAAAATTCTGTGAAGTTTCCCCCTACAGCTAAACACCTCTTCACGCTCCTCCCCTTCCTGATGCACCATTCATATATATCCTTTTCCGACAAAATACCCCTATGCTCCATCTCGGCAGTGCCTCCACTTGTAACCCTCAGTAATGGGTAATTATATACTAGTAGCGAAGTGCCTCCACCTAAACTTGTTTATAGTGTAGCTTAGGAAATCACTGTAAACTTATTTTAGTATTCAGACTGACTACCCTACCTCTCTCTTCTTTTACAGCTTTATAGGACTTAGATTCCACGGATACGGATGCAGTGTGAAAGTAAGTATGCTAACAAGGTTTAATCATTTAAATTCATATACACATATTCTATAGTTCCTATACACAACATCATATATTCTACAAACACATTAATAGCATTTCAAGGATTCTGATAACATTAGTTTCGTATACAATACAATCACCTTCTTACACTCTAATTATACCCTAACTATTCACCTTCCTATTGCAGACACCTAAAGTCCCCTTCCCTTCCTAGTCATTATAACTATAATACCCAATTCCCCATAACATAGCCTTATTCAAGTAAGCTAATATCTTATTCTCTATACCTTATATCTGGCCAGATATATAACACTCTGATACATATATCATTCTGATACACAGTCTTAAGTGTGAGCTCATATGTTGGCGCGCGTTGGGGCCCGTGTCCAGTATTTATAGTGAGCGATTACTCTGATCCAGTTAAATTGTCAATGTAGATAGCTTGGATAGTCCCAGAGTGATCGCCTCTACAGTAAATGGTGTATAGGAGTCTATCCGTGTGGGCGTATAAAATAGTAGGATGTAAAGTTATGCACTACATTAGCTCTCACCGGTTAGTTGTCCAGTCTCTATCCGGGCTGTCTCTGTCCGGGCTGTGAGGGGTTAACGGTTAGCTATGCTATCCAGCAGGGTTTCTCAATGCTGCCTCGTGATTGGTACACTCATGTCCGCTAGTAGCAGTCACAGTGGCAGAGCAGCGTCTGAGTTACTTTCCTCGCGGCTTGGGCTCAGGGACCACACTCTGGCTTCTAGCTTACAGGTGCGCTGTCGGGTCTTTACAGTGGCAGAGCAGCGTCTGAGTTACTTTCGGCGGCTTGGGCTCTGGGACCACACTCTGGCTTCTAGCTTACAGGTGCGCTGTCGGGTCTTTATCTGGCTCTGGGGCACGTGAGGTGGCGGCGAAGCTGGACTCCGCTTCCCCCACGATGGGAGGGTAAGCTACCAGCCTCAGGTCTAAGCGGCTCCCAGTCCCTCGCCTATAGGGAAGTTCCGCTAGAGACCTGGCTGCTATCGCCGCTGCCGCTGCAGCAGGTCACTCTCTCCGTGCCACCGCTGCGTTGCCTCTCGTCACTCCTGCTATCACCGCTACCCCGCTGTCCGCTGTCGCTGCTCCTGAAACCCGGTGAGGTATGTCCAACCACCAACCCTTCTCCGCTGTGTCCAGTATCTTCCCGTGCGACCTTAACGGCATCCTCTCAGCCAGTATCAGCATCATCCCTGACTCGTGCATTAATACTGTGCAACTAGCTCCAATGTCTATCATCTCGCCCATAAGCACGTTACATATTACATTACATGGCCAACAAAATCATACAACACTTTATCTCTATGTAACAATGAGCATATGGTTACATTCTTGGATATAAGGTTACAATTACATATAGTTACATAGTTACATAGTTACATAGTAGGTGAAGCTGAATAAAGACTTGCGTCCATCTAATTCAACTTATGTTTATAGTAGCTTATCCCTTGTTGTATAGTATGTTCTTATATTTTAAAGACAGATTGTTACTTATTCGTACCCCTGGATGTTTTTAACCAATAAATGTTTATCCAACCTTATTTTAAATGTATTTATAGTGTCTGCCGACACCACTTCTCCAGGAAGAGAGTTCCAAAGTTTGACTGTTCTAACTGTAAAGAAATTTTTTCTTCTAGGTGAACCAAATCTTTTTTCTTCTAATCTAATCTCATTCCCTCGCGTCCTAGATTCCTTTCTAGTAGAAAAAAAGGGTATTTGACAGTTCCTTATATTGGCCCTAATATATTTATACATGTTGAGCATATCCCCGCTTAAACATCTCTTCTCTAGTGAAAATAGTCCCAAATTGTTTAATCTTTCCTCGTAGCTTAAATTCTCCATTCCCCTAATAAGCTTTGTTGCTCTTCTTTGGATTTTTTCTAATTGTATGATGTCCTTTTTATAGTGCGAGGCCCAGAACTGCACTGCATATTCGAGGTACAGTCTAACCAATGATTTGTACAGAGGCATAATTACTTTTGAGTCCCTCGTTTCCATGCCCCTTTTAATACATGCGAGAATTTTGTTGCCCTTTTTTGTTGCTATTTTACATTGAGCACTACACCCCAGTTTGTTGTCTATTTGGACTCCTAGATCCTTTTCGAGTACTGAATTACCCAATTCATCCCACTTAGGGTATAACTAGCACACTGGTTATGTCTCCCAAGGTGCATGACCTTGCATTTGTCCACATTGAACCTCATCTTCCACTTTTTGGCCCACTCAACTAGATTGTCAAGATCATTTTGAAGCGTGGTGACATCTTCTGATGATTTATGAACTCTGCTCAGTTATGTATCATCCGCAAAGATGGATACATTGCTGAGTAACCCCATCCCAATATCGTTAATAAAAATGTTAAACAAAATGCCCCAGTGGAGCTTACAATCTATATTTCCTACCACATGTACATGCACACACAGACATTTTAGGGTTATTTTTTTGGAGCCAATTAACCTACCAGTATATTTTTGGATTGTAGGAGGGAACTGGAGTACCCAGAGGAAACCCACCAAACTACGGGGAGAATATACAAACTCCACACAGTTAGGGCCATGGTGGGTATTGAACCCATGACCTCAGTGTTGTGAGGCAGTAATGCTAACCATTACACCATCCGTACTGCCCGTCATATAATTCATTGGTTGCTGCCAAGTCTTCTGTATAATTCATGGGGTGCTGCTAAGTGTGCTGTATCAGTCCAGGGGTAATGCTATGTGTGTTGTATCAGTCCAGGGGTGCCTGCATGTGTGCGGTGTAATTCCATGGGTGCCCCCATGGAATTACGTATCAGTCTAGGGGTGATCCTAAGGGTTCAGTATCAGTCCAGGAGTGATTCTAAGTGTGCTGTATCAGTCCAAGGGTGATGCTGTGTCGTATCAGTCCAGGGGTGCCTGCATGTGTGCGGTGTAATTCCATGGGTGCCCCCATGTGTCCCGAATCAGTCTAATGGTGCCCGCATGTGTGCCATATAATTCCAGGGGTGAGTCAAGCCTGCCGTATAACATGGGGTGCTGCTAAGTGTGCTGTATCAGTCCAGGGGTGATGCTATGTGTGTTGTATCAGTCCAGGGGTGCCTGCATGTGTGCAGTGTAATTCCATGGGTGCCACCATGTGTCCCGTATCAGTCCAAAGGTGCCCGCATGTGTGCCATATAATTCCAAGGGTGAGCCAAGTCTGCCGTATAATTCATGGGGTGCTGCCAAGTGTGCTGTATTAGTCCAGGGGTGATGCTAAGAGTTCCGTATCAGTCCAGCGGTGATGCTAAGTGTTCAGTATCAGTCAAGGGGTGATGCTAAGTGTGCCATATCGGTCTAGTGTTTGTGCCGCACACTTGTGTGGCTTAGCATAGTGATCCAGCTACCTCGGTGCAACCTTTTGGCCTAAAAATAATATTGTGAGGTGTTCAGAATAGACTGGAAATGAGTGGAAATGAATGTTGTTGAGGTTAATTATAGTGCAGTTGCAAAAAAAAAAAGTATGCGATTTTGGCCGTTTTTATGCTTTTTTTTTTTTTTAAATTAGAACCCAAAATGTTTAGGGGGTGTTTTGGCAAAACCCATGAGAACCCAAAACCTGAAGGTAATCAGAACCCAAAACGCGAAAAGTGGCCGGTGCACATCCCTACATTTTATTCATATTTCATGTGGAAGAATGTTAAAAAAGCGTTAATTGTGTGTCAATCAGTGGTTTAAATTAATTTCTTCAATCATGTAATTTGTTTGTTGACTGCTGTAGTCAGTTGGGACATTTAGACCAGACTGTGTTTCTGTAAAATGATTGCATGTATTTTTATCATGAAATAATAAAGACGTAATCATTGGAACACAGTGTCGCAATAGATAGCACTGTATTTACCTATGTACCCATGTACCCAATGAGTGGAGGTACAAGAATTGAACCATTGCTAGTATGTTTGAGCCAGTATTCTCTGTATGCAGTGGCCCAATCTTTTTCGCCCACCCTTGTTTTTCCATACCACTCACTTTACAGGGCCAAGCCTGATATTGGCTGGTTTTGGTAAGGAATGTACATTTTATGTAAATGTAATAATAGAAGTTAAAGTAGCTTTGTGGTGAGAGACCTGTTTTGTCCAGAAATGTACACTATTAAGTTATGTCTTTAGTAATGTCTTCTAAGAAAGTAAGGTAGTGAACAGGAACAGTCAAGATGCCAGAGCAGATGGAAAAGCTTAGGGCAGCTGCACCATTGATTGCAGGGTCCTGGGGGGGGGCACACTGGGATGGGAGTGCCTCCTGGTGCCGCTGAAGTTGGGGTCCAGCAAGGTCTTGTGAGATATCCCCCAAGCTGTGATTGATGCCACTGCCATTGTTGCTAGGCCGGTAAGTGGCAATATGAATGGAGCTGAGGCCTGAGCCTGTTACAGATTTTAGCTGAATTTAAGCGAAAAAATTGTTTGTGGGAGGCGGCCCTTTCAGGTTTAGCACAGGGTGGCTGGAACCCTTAATCAAGCCCTGGTCATTTGCATGACTATATGGTTTACTGTAATGTGGCTCCACTCACAGTATCTTATATTAATATGAGGGTGTACTAACAGCTATTGTTGTTTAAATGTTTTTGTGACAAAGTAGTGCCAGGGTGTATGTAGAAGAACTATACTTGCAGTTTGAGTGACTTTTATACATTTACTTTCCTGGTGCAGAGTTGCTCTAAAGCTGCATAACTTACTCTTTACATTTCCCAAACAGGAACATAGATCACGTAATATCACTTCAGGTCAAGTCAAGGGTAATTTGACTGATAACACTTAAATATTGCTGCATACATATTTTACATTGGATGAAAGCACATAAACAATTTTGGGAATATTAGAATACAAACAAGGTACATTTTTGGGGTACTTGTTTCCTAGCAGTGTGTGTGTGTGTGTGTGTGTGTGTGTGTGTGTGTGTGTGTGTGTGTGTGTGTGTGTGTGTGTGTGTGTGTGTGTGTGTGTGTGTGTGTGTGTGTGTGTGTGTGTGTGTGTGTGTGTTTTTAAGCATTTTAAATTAGCATTGTCAGAAATTTCTTTAGGATAAATTTTACAACAGCATCATTATTGTAAAACAATTTATTTAATTTACTGTATAAACTCCTAAATTCTTATTATTTACAGTGAGAAGGACAAAAATGTACAACAGAAAAAAGTAAAAACCAAGGGCAAAGGGGAAGGAAAGAGCACAAATAACTCCAATCAGGTACAAAGATGGGATTCAGGTAGGATGACATTCACAGGATCACTGAGAGTATTGTCACCTAAAATAAGAGGAGAGATTACTCTACACATCTGTTCTCTAAAGATCATTTGTTTACAGTGCGGTAAGTCCATCAACATCCCATGTGTAAATGTGATTCCATTTTCTCCTAATGATTTCCATTTGAAAAACTATGGCAACCCAAACATTCCTTAAGGCTTATTCGTATTCACTTTATGTGTATTTATCTGTGCTTGTTTACTTGCAAAATGCAGATACAATTACGCTAATGCATATATAATAAGTGACATAGTTCACATTCAGGTTTATTATTTTTTCCATGAACTCCCTGCGTGCCTTGTGCTTGCCAAGATCAGGCTGTACCCAACAAAATCTTTAGATGTATGCATGAAAAAAATGTCCAAAGAATGCAAACAGTCTGTCATTCATCCCCATACGAAGTATATTTGTGTAGCAACAGAAAATAACATACTGTAGAGTTTTGGGGTCAGGTCCCCTTGTTCGTCTGTAGGATGACAATTCCCAGAATACCTACTCCTTGTGCGATACATGTCTAGCTATACAGCTGAAATGCTGTACATTTCTCAGAACAGATTTACTATAATTTTTGTTTCAGTAAAAACTTTAATGGTAAAAATACAAAACGTGTGTAAGAAAAAAGCACTTCTTGTTGGGATTCAAGTGATAACATTGCATCCAAATTGCAAGCAAAATATAATAACAATGTTTGACACATTTCAGACAAACTCCTTATGAATCATAAAAATTCACAGGTTGTAAAATCAGCATCAATATTACAAAACAGAACATTTAATTATTATAATAAAATGTACTTTCATATATCATAGGAGGATCAGTCACACATCTTTCCAGTGGCGGAACTACCTATAATGCGCCCCCCCCCCCGCCCGCCGCAAAATTTTCGCTCCCCTCGGCGCACCACCCCCCCCCCCCCCTTGCCCTCCCCTCCCCGATGCTCGTACCTGCCCGGCCGAATCTGCAGTCACGGTCCCGTCGCCGGCTCATGCTGCCATAATGAAAACGGACTCTTAGAAAATGGCTGCCCCCATACTGCAGACAGAAACTGACTGCAGTATGGGGGCAGCCATTTTCTAAGAGTCAGTTTTCATTATAGCAGCAGGAGCCGGTGCCGGGAGACGGAGAGACGGGACCATGAAGGCAGGCAAGACAGCAGTGGGTAACTATAGCCCCGCAGACCCCCGGCGCCCAAATGTTCTCTGCGCCTCCCCGCCACCGCGGGGGCTGCGGAGCTATAGCTACGCCACTGCATCTTTCTTCAGTATAACATGAAGGATTTTATCCCCTATAAACTAGCAAATGACAGACAATGCATGCAAGCCAGGTTTTGAATCCCGGTATTGGAGCTTCCAAACCCGGTATTCCGAGATTAGCCTACAAATGCACAAATTTGATGCTGGAAAGCGGTCAGAGACCAGATCAGATACTACCCAGCTGCTCCTGACCCTGGTGTGCTGCTCTGTTCGACCTGATGTCAGAGGTCATGCTGCGCAGCCCGTCTGCTGCTCCTTGCCCACCCACCACACCACTGCCCAGCACCCGACCACCACATCATCTGCCAAAACCTGACCTCCTTACCACTGCTGGGCTCCCAACTACCGCCGCCGGGCTTCCAACCACCGTAGCCCACACCACCGCCCAGGTAAGTAACACTGGTTTTGGGGTGAGAGAGGGGGATTAAAGTTTGTCATTATATTGACAAACTAAATTACAGGTATCCCAGGAATCCCGGAATTAGGCATGTTTTCAATCCTGAATGAAAAAATGCCCCGCGATTGGCATCCCTAGTCAACATGCATACGGTCGACACTGACACAAGTAAAATGTTATGGTGTCAGTGGTCAAGCTCATGCATGACTTTGGTCAATGTGGACATATTGACTGTATACCTAGCCATTGTGAACTAATCCACACCCCAAGCTAACATGCCTAAAGCCCTATATATACTACACGTCTGCTGTTCGTTAGTCCACACTAGTATACACTCTAGTCCACACTTGACGATATAGTGAACAATATCGCTCAGAAGCCCCTTTCTGAGCAATATTGTTAACAATATCACATAGTGTGTATATGGCTCTAGATATGTTTCCTGGTGCAATTTTCCATGTTTTGCATTCACATGTTATGCATGTACTTTTATTACATATACAATCAATTGTAATGGTGGCTTGTGTTTACTTATGAGAAATGGGTTGGTGTCATAGAACTCACTATCAGGAAACCGTTTTTCGCTTTTTTAGTAAACTTTTCATGTGCAGTAATTATTTACTATTAATTCTTAGAATTGATTTGTACAGAATAATTAATCAAGCAGTTTTAAAATACAGTCAGCAATATTTTGAACTCATTTAAAAAACAAATATATTCTGTATTTATAACGGCAACACTCTAGCTGCGATAAAACCCTCTAAAAATTACATGACATTACAAGACATGAGCCTTTTTAATACCTGTTTGTCTTTTCCATACTGTATAACTATTTTTGCCATCTGCCCATGTGTGTAAAAACTGAATATATTAAATCAGAACCTTGTATACTACTGTACATATAGTAAATAAATTGTAAATTACTTCTATTTCATACTTGCCTACTCTCTTGGATCTTGTGGGAGACACACGGTTTTTGGTGTACTCACCCGCAGCCCAAAAGAGCATGCACCCTCCTGCATTCTGCCCACCTCCTAGTGAAGTGGGCAGTATGTGGAAATATATACAGGAAATCTGTAAGACCTGCAGAGGGGGTGGAGTCTAACGATGCAATCCTATGCAGATTTATGCAACATGTTGTTCCCAGCCCCGTCCCTTCCCCCACCCACCTGCTTCTACTCTCCTGGGGAAAAAAAACTGTGATGTAGGCAAGTATGATCTATTTACTATACATAAAGTCTATTCATCAAGACTCATTAGAACCACTCATCAGATTCATACAGTGCAATAGAATTCTAACAATCACATTTGAAAAAGTCTACTAAACTATTGAATAATTACTACTTACCATTCTTAAAGGGGCAAAGCTGTGTCCTTCTGGAATCAGGAAGTGCTGACCATCCCTTGATGGATAAAATAATTGTTACCATTAAAAAGTATTTATAAAAAAAAATACAAACAGTTGGATTTGAGAGTGAATGCTAGAAGTGTGATGCAGTGACGTAACTAGGAAATAGGCACCCCCACCACCAATGAAAATCCTGGCAGCAACCCCCCCCCCCAAGCCCCCTGTCCCCCCCCCCCTCCCAAGAGAAGCTAAACAACCTCGACCCTGCCTTACAGGTCCGCCTACCGCCACTGCGTCTGTAACCGGACCCCACCTATCTCCTGTACTGGCTCTCCTCTTGGTTCCTGCTAATGAAAAAGTTCCCTCACAAAATATCTGCCCCTAACAGCAGACCCTTTTTAAAGATGCTAGAGGAGGACGCCGACCTCTCCTAGCATCCTCAAAAACTGTCTGCTGTAAGGGGTGGACATTTTGTGAGGGTCCTTTTTCATTAGCGGGAGCCAAGAGAAGCGCCAGGACCGCAGACAGGTAGGTCTGCGGATCCCTGCCACAGACACGGTGGCAAGTGGAGGGTAAGGCAGGTCAGCACAGCGATAGCCCCTGCAGATCCCCGGCGCCCACACTTACTCAGCACCTCCCTGCCACTGCGGGGTCTGCAAGGCAATTGTTACGCCACTGGTGTGGTGATATGTAAGGATTATACTATTATCTTATGTTAAGGGCTGTAAATCTGGATACCATCATGTGGCAAGTTCATACACACTTGTGATGATAGGAGCCACGTAATATGCTGCATTCTGTAGCATGTCATCGCTAGCAATGTCCGCCACCTGCTGTGAAGTAGGGATATTACTAGTGACCCATGGGAGCATGCATATCATGCATACACACTAAACAATGTACCCGATATGATACTCTGATCCGCTGGATTGGGCAATATATAGTCTCCCGTGTACCCAGACACTATCAGAAAACGACAAGTTTACACCCCAAAATGCTGGCTTCTTGTCAGTCAACCTTCGTCCACATTGCGTTTATGACCCATAAGCATTTCTTGTCACTATATGGGCATGCACATACTATGCACATACACACGCACATACTATACACATACTCAGTCATTCAAGAATCGCTTTATTAGCTAATTTGCTGATCAGTGATCAACTCTGAATCAGATCCATAGTAAAAAAAACTAGCACAATAAGCGTATGCATGTTAGGTGCAGCCATTTTGGATAATAACTTCTATAGTTTGAACATTCCATGAACCAAAGGCACCAGGTCAGACAGCTGTGTTGAGCGCACTATATAGGATTACCCTGGATGGAGTAGGTTCCTCCCAGAAGAGATTACACAACATTTTGTGTGTTTCAGCATCCTAACACTAGGAGTAATTTCCCGGTATAATCCTCAGGTCCAAATATTTTTCATCCTATCCACTAGTGTACCAGGTTAGGCAGCCATGTTTACACTTTATACTCACTGTACAGTATATTAGCAGGATCAATTAATAGGATGTATTAGTAAGATATTCACTATCTAGGCCTATAAGTATGAAGTGAATATTAAGCAAATATATATTTTTAAATATGATGTGAAGAAAATAATAATAAACCAAATACAGGTATATCATAACTAATATATTACCTCAATGCACAAACAAGGCAAAATTGTCGAATATGGCAATATGACAGACTGAGTAGAGTTTTCCTTTTTTATCTATAAGAAACAAGCAAAGAGTGATAAATGGTACAGACCTGGAACAACAGTATAGAAATACTACACTCCCATATTTTATGGTAACAGTACACCACAGTACAACAATGTGCACCATGTAGGAATGGAATGGGACATTCAGCAGGATAGGGAAATTGACATGCTCATAGACCAGCAAATTGAGTCTAGTCAGTACAGGCAAAACCGGGATATGTGAAATAAAAAGCAGTCATATAACAGGTACAGGTCAAAAACATAATCAGAAGAGACCAATTAATTAGTACAGTTGGGCAACAATACAAGCAGAGCTTGGTTTGGTTGGCAGAAAGCTCAAGACAATATTGATCACTCTTACTGCCATAAAGACTATGGAGGTGGGTCGTCTTTTCTCATTACCACCTTTGTATCTGCACCAATTCTACAAGGTTATTTCAGTTTTGTGTACTAAAACTCAATAGTTTATTTTTCCATACAGTAAATAAAACATTAACATCATTAGTTCTAGTGGCATTAGACTATTTTAATGCAACTTTTCTAAAAATTATATGTATTCACTCAACTATCATAAGTAAGTGTTTTACTTGTGAATGTTGTTTCATTTGTAGTGGAACTGAAAGTGCTAACAGGCCAAGTTTTGAAGCCACATTGGCCAAGAGCTATGAAGTCAGGAAACAATTAAAAAAAAAACTACTGCAAAGCGGTAAACGCCGTAATAGGTGATGTGTAGGAAAGTTTACAGAAAATCCACTAGTTGATAAAACTGGCATCATATTACTATGTTAATGTGTAACAGTTCTATAGGAATTTGATGGCCATAGCAGAGAGTTTCCTCTTATTTTACCAATACAGTGTATAGCCATTTGTTATTCAAGTAGCATCAGGTGATCTGCTCCATGGATACAGCTGCCCACTTCAAGAGTGATTGTCAGAAATGCACATTAAGCTTACTACCTCTGAAATTCTCTACCTCACCCTATCAGACTCATCACCTCTCTACAAAACTTCAAATGGTCTCTCCAGACTCACTTATTCATCAAAGCCAATCAGCTCTTATCCCAACCAACTGTTCCTTCCTCACCGTCTGCGCCACCTGTGTAAGCCCTGTCTGTGTGCCACTCACCTTTGGAATGTAAGCTCTCATGAGCAGAGCCCTTTTCCCTCAAGTCCTATTCCTTCCTTACTTATACTATCCTCTACTCTGTATTACCTACAATGGCACCTGCCAGATTCTGCCACCTTGTTTCTTAATTAAAGCAATGTTTATATGTACGTTTCCATGTACGTTCCCTTGCGCTGCACTGTTTTGCTCATTTTATCATGTACTATGTTAGGAGCTATGGAACCCTTGTCAAGCCATATAAATAATCAGTAGATCATAATATATAATGCTTAAAATCATACTTATTTCCCCATATATTGTTTGTTAATGGATAGGTACCTCAACAAGCTACACAAAACTGTGAAATGTATAGAAAGCATTTCTTTCGCAGCAATTATACTTACCAATGCATGAGCCCCAATGTCATGACATACATAATGTTTCAAACAGAGCCGGACATTGTAATTGTACTCTTCCAGGAAGTTTGAAACATGTACTGTTATCGTTTTATTTTCCTCATTTACCATGTAATCTAGTTTCCCAGCTAAAAGAAAAAAATGTTTTAGAAACTGAAATTTTCATTATTAAATTTGACATTATTCAAATCTGAAAAGTATTCTAAAGTCATCAAAACACAATAGCAATGTTACAGATACAACAACAATACAATGTGTGTGACACACAAAGGGGCATATGTCTCAAAACGTGAAG
The DNA here is from genome assembly GCF_055691185.1 of Crinia signifera. Taxonomy (NCBI): domain Eukaryota; kingdom Metazoa; phylum Chordata; class Amphibia; order Anura; family Myobatrachidae; genus Crinia; species Crinia signifera. Next base: position 161,325,814 of record NC_139220.1, on the reverse strand, counting down.
AGAAAAAATTGTACAAGCCAATGCGCTCCTAAACTACCAGAATTCAAGCTGGGTTTGAAAAATAACAGGAGTTGATTGGCTGGTACTTTATTTCTATCCATATTGGACCATATTCTAGTCCATGTGCAACACTGTGAAATTCGCAGCATTGCTTGTACATGAGCATTGTTTGTACATTGCTGGGGCATGCAGCTCCCGCACAGCTGCATGCCCCCCTCGCTCACAGAGTTCCCCTGCACGCCTGAAAATTAATTTTAGCATCCATTCGCATTCTTGGGTGCAGGGGTCAAATCATTCAATGGTCGGTAGCATTGAATGATTTGGTAGGTGCACACAGATGTAAGACACCTCTCTGTTGATTTACATTTGCGTGCTCCATGAACGGGAAGCAGGCAGGCAGCTGACATGTCACGGGCACATTTACATGGGAACACCCATGGGGACACTAAACTTCGCTCCCCCAGAATAAGGCCCATTATCTCTATCCAAGCGTTGATGCATATGCTCCAAAGTACTACAAACTCTTGTATTCATAGTGTAATAAAAAAAAAAATTAAGAACTAAAACTCAATCTTTTTACTGGAATCACCAAGTCAAAAAACATTCATTTTTATAAAATGTAAACCTAATAATTTTTTTTTTTAAATATTTATCATTTTTAATATCATTAAAAGTGGCATTGAGACAAAAAAGCAAAACAAAAAATATGAAGCCATCACAATAGCAATTATACTATGGGATACATAAATGAGGTCAGCAACAGCATGTAGTACATAACAATAACACAAATATCAGTAGGTAAAGCAAAAAGCAAGAACATATAAAATATGAGAGTTTTTACTTATTACCAGGAAACCTGTTAGTTGATTATTAAATAAAATTGTTCATAATCTGGCATTTTCGTGAAAACTTTTTGTAAAGCAACTACAATACAGTACATATATGCTCAACTGAGGTGACAGAGAACTGGGAAGGGCAATCTGGCAGATTTCACTGTACTCTTATTTCTTGTTAAAATCCATACTTTAATTCATAAATAATGTAAATCATTTGTTTATTTACTAATCCATTATACTTCATTGGCAAATAGAAAACAACTGGATGAAGTTTATCAAAAAATGTCACTTAGTAGACTAATGAAGAAACCAGTGGAAGATGGAATTTTTGAGGAAACTTTAGTTATCGTATCAATATATTCTCAAAGCTTTTTATATGTCTATGATTACTAATAAAAAAATGAGTGAGCAGGTGGGTCGCTGAACGCACTGTCAGCTTTTGCGTTCAGCAAAATGTGTTGGTGCCGTTTGGACTCCCCCTATTCACCTTGAGGATTGGACCCACCTGCTCACTCACCTGGATCAGAGCCCCACCAGCTTGGAAGACCTTTTCCATCTTTTTGGACCAATACCGCATAAATCGATTAAGGCTTTCTGGACTTGGGTACACTTTGCTCTAAATATCACCAGGATAACACCTCCAGTGGCTTCCAAAACAATTGGTTACTCCAAGGATCCAAAAATCTGAGGACCTAAGACTAAGCCTTGTGGTACTCCGACGGACAGATGTAGTGAGGAGGAGGTAGAATCAGAGAACGAACACTGAGAACAAGAGCGATTAGATAGGTAGGAAGAGAACCAAGCAGGGCTGTGTTCTGAAGACCTAGGGATTGTAGTGCTTGTATGAGAAGAGAATGGTCGACAGTGGATCCACCTACTAGAGGATCCATAAGACCCTGGTGGCGATTTTCAAATGGCCGTATCTGAAGAATCAGACAACCAGGTCCCTGAGAATAGAGATGTATTAAAAATCACATCCAAGGACAGCTACTCCGATAGGAGCCCTTTCCCAGCAATGTGTAAGCTAAAGTGATCAGGGATCACTTGCATGTGGAGACCTACAGCACATGCACAGTCATCAGACTAAACATGCACCAGTGGCTTTTACCAGGGAGGGATCCAGAAAACCTCTCTCTCAATAAATTATGTGATATGTAGCCCATAGGCTACAATGAATAATGCCACTGCTATTGCATTGGGAAATAATGTAAGCGCAGCTGATATCTTTGATATCTGCTGGAAGACCCCTGGGATACTTACATTTTAAGAGTATCTTGATTTGTCTTGTGATTTCCCACAAAATGTGTATATTGGATATGGCCTCAAAACATAACAAACATGTAGGTTACTTTATGTTGAGAACGAAGAGAAAGGAACCTCTCACATATGACACCCTGACTGAGGCTGTGCATAGAAAGTAATGAGACTTGTCAGGGTACACTTCATGCCACAAGGGAAGGGGGTGTTTAGACAAAGGGGAGCTGAGGGGAAGAGGGGAGGAACATATGTTGTGGGAGATGAGAGGAGCACAAGACAGGTCTCAGAGGATGGGCCAGCCCACAGTAAATAGCCACAAACTGTTCGGGCTGGAGCTGGGTAGGGGTGGGGGGAGTAGCACCCTGGAAACAGTGAATAAGGGTTGAGGAGAAGGAAGAGTTGGAGCTGTCGCCAAAAGTATTATTTCCATCCTGATACTGCCTGTGGTAGCCCAAGATGGCAGTCCCAGGCACCCCAAACCCAGTACTTTGACTAGATACTCTCCAATATTTTGGGGGGAAGGCGAGCTGCCCTCTTGGTCAGTGATGATTCCGGTCATGCTCCAGTAGAAGTCAGACCTTTGACTATATAAAGTATATGAAATATAGAAATAATATATTATACATATCTTCTTTAAATAATTCCAAACCTTTTAATATTTAAAATTGTGAAGTAAATAGTCAATGGCTATGCATAGCTTGTCCACACATCTCTGACCAAAACTCACCAAATTCCCATCAGTATATACTGCTACACTTTGTATAATACCCACATGAACCATTGGGCTCATCTATTGTGTGCATATCTGGCACTGGTACTAATCAGTACCTCCTCTGCCATTTACCTCACCGTATGTCTCTGCTCTTGTCCCCCTGTTCCAGCACCTCTAGGATGCATTGTGATTTTGTAGTGTTCTGATGAGAATCATGCACACAGTCTCACCATATGGGCACTAACGATTTGGTTTTATAACTAACAATATAGTTCAGAATGTAATTTTTGTTTGCATACTGTAGATGCTGTGCCATTTACAGTATACAGATTTTGGCACAGAAAAGACATTTTAAACCATGGTAATAAAATCCACACTTAAAACTGTATAATGAATACATTTAAAAAAGCATAACAAATGATTTATTTAAGAAGGATCCATGTTTATACTAATTTTATAAAGTAAATGTTTTGTTGGTGGATGTATTTACTTATTATTGTTAAGAAGAGCACATCAAAGACATTGCAGTAGATTGTATTAGTCTGTCTCTAGGCACATCAAAAGATTGCAATATTACCTCTCTTATGTTGAACTAACTACAATATATCATAGAAAAGACATCTGAAACCACTGGATATGTTTTCAAAAATCTGCTTACTTTCTGGCTTTATTTAAAGATCATCTAGATTTCTGGCCATAAGTAATGTTAGGAATGAAAAGGACATTGCCACATATGTTGAACTTATAAAACCTGTTTGGACAAGTACAGAATACTATTATTTAAATTATTTATTTTCAATAGTAACATAGAACATCTGCTAAGTTCAAAAAAAGCAGATATTACATAACACAACTTAGTGAGTTACTAAAGTAAATATTTAGTTCTGTTGCATAGGATGGTGAATTGTAGCATCCCCCTTTATTTGCACATCATTTACTGTTCCTACTGAAGTCGCTCACTTTGAAGACGGCAAAATGACATGTCACAAAATTCTTAGTGGCTTATTTTAAATCTGAGTCTGACCACATTAAGTTAGACAGCTTATACCAAAGTAACTCATTTTAATCACACTTTCAGTTTCATTAGTTACTGCATTTTATTTTTTTGTGGCAGAATCAGAGTTGAAAGTTAGCTGTAATTGCTCTTCACAGAACAATATGCAACTGGCCAGACTGACCCAATCTGTGTGCTTAGTTTACTAGCAGTCATCGTTATCAGTAGAGATGTCTGGTCCAGTTCTCCAAAAATCAGAATCTACACAAATTCTGTGGATCTGAACCAAACCAAAACCCAGTCTGGATTTCCTGAGATCCAATTCAACCAAATCTCAGTTTGGATCTTCCCATGTTTAAAAATGTATCATTTGCATTTGAATTTTGGGAATTGAATTGCAAAAATTATTTGATTTTAGCCATTTCTTTCATTTTTTTATTTTTTTTTTTCATTTTTATTAATGATCATTTTTACATGTTTGAAATATATTTTTATTGAAAATTGAGAAAAGTTGACATATGGTACATCGGAAATAACAAAAAATAAATAGTATAGTGATATTCAGAATTACATCTTACAATATCTTGACATTGGACACAGTAACATCATTATTCTTAGCACATAAATGTTAGGAGTTGCTGGGACAGCACGACAGAAATAACTGCTGGAGGCACAGACAGACAGAGGCAGGATGAATGGAACTCACTGCTTTATCGTAACTCAGGAACAGGTACACGGTACAGGAACAGATTCAAAAACATGATAACAGAACTCAGGAACTCAGGATACAAGGACTCAGGATACAAGGACTCAGGATACAAGGACTCAGGATACAAGGACTCAGGATACAAGGACATGGCATAAGAAGCTCTCAGCAAACTCACATGAAGCTCACAAACCGAGAACTATCAAAGGCCCTGAGCTCAGGGCCAATGCCTCTTTAAAAGGCAGCTAAGACCAATAGCTGCTGCACATGGAGACAGGCCCACAATCAATCACATGTGCAGCAGCTGGGAATGGCACTCTGAGAACAGCCCAGCCCAGCTGATTACACCAGCTGGGACTGTCCTCAGCAACCACAACCCTGCATGCAGGGCCAAACAGCAGCACCTCTGGCCACACAGAGGTACTGCAGGATGCAAAACAGCAGCAGCACCTCTGAGTAACCAGAGGCACTGCACACAAGACCAAAATGGCAATGCTGCCATAACAATAAAGAACACATATCTCTTTTTCCATATAAAAGTTGAATAAAAGAAGGAGTGTGCCTAGCAATAATTTAGAAAGGAGGTTGTCCCCTCTTCAGAGTGGCCAAATTATTACATGTTGTAAGCGCAACCGCTTGTCTAACGCAGACTTTTTCCTGAGTAGGGAAAGAAAGTATGTATAGTAACCAAATGTCAAAGAACTTTGCCGCTTTGGTTTCTGTATCTAGCATGCACTCAATCCAGTCCATCTGGAAAACCAATTTTAATCTTGGGAGCATGAGTTGTAGGGAAATGGGATTAGAATGGATCCATTGGGAAAGAATGTTTTTTTTTTGTGGCCGCTGCAATCTTTGCCAAGAGACACTTAGTGCCTCGTGGGAGGGGTGTGTGTGTGTCAGGTGTGTTTATATTCCACAATGCCCAGGAGGGGGTTATGGTAAAAGTTATTTTCAAAGTATGGTTAATAAACTGCTGAACATCTAACCAAAAGGCCTGCACTATATCACATGTCCACAAACAATGAAAAATGTCAGCTTCCGGGGACAAGCATTTGAAACAGTTGGAAACATCTGATATACCCATCGAAAAACGGTGTTTGGGTGTGTAGTATGCTCTGTAAAATTTTTAATTGCATCTCAGCATAAGATGATGACACAAGTAGTTTGTTCAAAGATATTGAGGCTTTGATAATGGATATTATTGGGATATCTAGAAAAGCCATATTCCAATGTGCCAGTCCCGTTTTGACCTTGGAAAGGTCCAGATTAGTGCGGATATGGCTATATGATGTAGTGGTAGGTATTTGTCCACCCTTTCTATATACAATCATAAGGTCGAAAGCTCTATCCGATCCTTCTTTATATAGTTTTGGTATGATTTTTGTCAAGTAGCTCCTGACCTGAAAATAAGCAAATAGGGGGAACTGTATTAGGAGAAAACGCTCTTTTAGTTGTGAAAGGGTAAGGGGTTTAGAATAATCTTCATTCAAAAATTGGAATATTGATCGTAGCCCCTGGAGATGCCAAGTAGAGAATACAGGATCTGGGTTTCCTCCCGTGAATTAATGGCGTGTGTAATGAGACATTAGTGGGTAGGTGAAGTCGCTTACGTATGGTGCGCCAGGCTCTATATGGTGCATATAGCAGTGGATTTTCCTTAATGTATGTCGGGACAGATGTGGGTGATATATAGAGTAATGCATCTAATGTGTAGTCTTGAAGGAAAGATTGTTCCAGTGATCTATAGGTGTAATTTTTGCACCCAGTCCAGTGCATAGCGTAGGTTGGCCGCTAGGGCGTAATCTTGGATACACGGCAGGATGATACCACCATTAGATTGAGTTTGTTGTAATTTCAATTGTTATCTTTCAACAAGAAGGGGGGCATCTGGACTGGGTAAAGAAGTCTGGGAAAGGAGACCATCTTAAAAAGGCTACATCGTCCCATATATGACCGTGGTAGGTGCTTCCATCTTTGAAAATCTTCTAACATTTGGGAGATAAAATGGGAGTAATTTAAATCACAAAGATCTGCTATATTGTTGGAGAAGCGCAGACCAAGATAAGTAAAAAATTTGGTGGTCCATCGGAAAGGGAAGGTGACTCCAGATTGGACTTCAGGGCTGATGCCCATTGCCTCAGTTTTCTGATATTAACTAAGAAACCAGAAATGTCACGGAAGGTATCCAATACTGTTAACAGTCCAGGAAGAGCAAGTCTAGGGTTGCTAATGTAAAGTAAAAGATCATCAGCGAAGGCGGATACCTTCACCTCTGACCCGCCTAAATTTAATCCCTGCCATGAAGTATACCGGCAAAAGGTGCAAATCAAGGGGTCGAGTGCTAAGTTAAACAGAAGCGGGGATAGTGGGCAGCCCTGTCGCGTCCCCCTGGCCAGTCTGAATGATGGCGAGTTCAGTCCATTAATAGGAAAGAGACAAGGACATGCAGTTTACACTGTCATGTACTATCAGGGAGCGCAATGGTGTGCACTGCAATAATCAACACTTGTTTATATCAATGTAAAAAATTTATTTAAAATAAATAAAAAGCAATAATTTTCAATACATATATGTGCACATCAAGAATTTTTGCAATTGCAAGACAGGACAAACAAGACTTACAACAATTAACATATAGAGGCTTTTTGGAGCATATTTGACTAGTATGAGGCTGGATAGTTTATAAAGTCATTTAAGGCAATGGTTTTTAAGCAAGGCTTTTTGTATATAATTACCAGTCCCGCATAGATGTTAGAGACAAATTCTCAAAAGATGGTGTGTCCGGCTCAGTAAGTGTCCATAATTCGGGTACACAATTGCCTCTGTGTAATTAGAGGAGCTCTCCTGCTCAGTATGGAGAGGTGGATGGTAGCTCTGCAACACCAATCAATATAGCTGCTGCTCCCGATGGTAGTGACAGCGATAGTCTGCGGTGATTAGAACCTGGTAGTCTGTGGTCAGCAACAAAACGCGTTTCTCCGCCTCAGGGTCAGCGGCTTGTTGCTGACCACAGACTACCAGGTTCTAATCACCGCAGACTATCGCTGTCACTACCATCGGGAGCAGCAGCTATATTGATTGGTGTTGCAGAGCTACCATCCACCTCTCCATACTGAGCAGGAGAGCTCCTCTAATTACACAGAGGCAATTGTGTACCCGAATTATGGACACTTACTGAGCCGGACACACCATCTTTTGAGAATTTGTCTCTAACATCTATGCGGGACTGGTAATTATATACAAAAAGCCTTGCTTAAAAACCATTGCCTTAAATGACTTTATAAACTATCCAGCCTCATACTAGTCAAATATGCTCCAAAAAGCCTCTATATGTTAATTGTTGTAAGTCTTGTTTGTCCTGTCTTGCAATTGCAAAAATTCTTGATGTGCACATATATGTATTGAAAATTATTGCTTTTTATTTATTTTAAATAAATTTTTTACATTGATATAAACAAGTGTTGATTATTGCAGTGCACACCATTGCGCTCCCTGATAGTACATGACAGTGTAAACTGCATGTCCTTGTCTCTTTCTTGTTCTGTCTGAGTTACACATACTCTGACAGGGAGCAGCAAAAAGGTGTGCATTAGTGGGACCGCTCAGATACTTAGAAACCAGCGCTTCTATATAGCCCTTTCTTGGGCTTCCCCCTTCCTCAGTCCATTAATAGTACACGCTTCCGGGGAGGAATATAACATGTTAAAAATATTTATGAAACCTGTGCCAAAGTTTTGTAATTGGAATATCCTTAATAGAGGACGCCAGGAGACGCGGTCAAATGCCTTGTCAGTGTCACAACTGACAATAATTGCCTCTTTGCTTTGCAAAGAGGTGTAGTGTAGGATTGCCGCTGTTAAAGTACGGACATTATGCACGGAAGAACGGCCTCTCACAAAACCATTTTGAGCCGGGTGTAAAATCCGATGCAGTATCGGTTGGAGTCTCCTGGCCAACAGCGCAGTGAAGATTTTCAGATCCTGGTTCAGGAGAGATATAGGGCGGTAAGACTGGACTAGTTTGGGATCTTTCCCCTGCTTTCGGAACACCACTATACGGGAAGCTGTAAAGTCTGGGAGAGGTGAATTCCCCTGTAGTATAGAATTGTATAAAGAAAGAAGGTGAGGGGTTAGGTTCTCTCTCATGAGTTGGTAGTAATCAGCGCTAAAGTCGTCAGGGCCTGGGGATTTACCTTTTTTAAAAGTTTTGATAACCGCTTGTAGTTCTAGTTCCGTAATGGGGGTGACAAGTGAATCCCTCTGTGGTGAGTGTGGGCAATTGGGCCTGTTGTAAAAATTGTAAGCCCTCTATGGGCTTATCAGTGGGCAATTCATACAAATGTTTATAATAGTCCTGAAATGTTGTCGATATTTCCTTAGAGTTTGAGGTTAATGTTCCACTTTGGGTGGAGATCTGCAATATATGTAAGGGGGCGACTGTGAGTGAACTAGATTTCCCAGGAGTCTCCCTGTTTTATTAGAGCTACGAAAATTGATTGCGTGATATTTCATAAGAAAATTGCACCTTTTCCGTGCACAATGTGTCATAGGCTCGCTTAGCTTCCATATATGTCGTCTTAGACGATTCAGAATTATTAAGAAGCAAATTGTTATAGGCTACTGACAGACGTTTACTATAATCAGCAATAGTTAGGCTTAGTTTTTTGCATCTCCTGGCGACATATTCCATCACTTGTCCCCTGACAACCGGTTTAGATGCCGCCCAAAATAAGTGGATATTTTCTACATGCTGTGCATTATCTGAAGCATATGTTAAGAAGGCGAGTTTTAAATGGAGTGTGAAATCAGTTGAGTGGGCCAAATAAGAGAGGAATCTCCAGTTATATGATGTGATAAGGGGGCTTTTTAAGGTAAACATGAACCATATCCAAGCGTGGTCAGATAAGTCTATCGGACCTATTCCCGACTCCACCACATGTTGATACAGGGAGTTGGCAACCAGCCAAAAATCAATGCGAGATGAAGTACCATGAGGGTGTGAACAAAAAGTGTATTCTCGGGAGTTGGAGTGTTGGCATCTCCAGGATCACACTAACCTAAAGAGTCGAGTAATAGGGAGACAGGAGAGGAGGTAACTATAGTGTTAGTCTGGGTCCTTCGTCCCGATCTATCTAGCCCCTCGGACTACACATTGTTAAAGTCTCCACCAATAATTAGTTCACCCTCCTTCCAAGATAATAGCTTGGTATATAGATGTGTAGAAGGAAGCGTTAGGGCCGGGTGGGGCATATATTGCTGCTAAAGTGTAGATAGATCCGCATAACTCAAGTTTTATAAATAAGAAATGGCCCTCTGGGTCTAACCAAGTTTCTTGTATAGTATATGGTAAGTGTTTCCTGAATAGTATCAACACACCTCTACGTTTAGCCGTGAAGGAGGCCGTCCGAAACTCACCAATCCAAGAATCTCTCAACACATTGGGATCCTTAATATCCCAATGTGTCTCTTGTAGAAAGGCCACATCTGGACGTATGCGTTTCAGATGGTTTACTACTTTTCGTCTCTTGATCGGTGAGTTGAGGCCCTCAACATTACAAGACATGAATTTCAATGTAGTCTGTGTCCGAGTCAATCTATTAGTCTGAGTAGACATTGCGGTACTCTTTACCTAGATGGGCGCCCGCGATTGAAATCGCGGGCGTCGGGGGGTAAAAATCGCGGTCATCGCGGGCATCGCGGGTAAATCGCGGGTACATAAAAATCTGCTACCCGCGATGACCGCGATTTTCCCATAGGGAACAATGTTAAAAAGGCTGATTGAGCGCGATTTTACTGTTAAATGCCTCAATGCCCGCGATTTGGCCATAGGAATCAATGTTAAATGGGCCACAGAGCCCAAATAGCCACAATTAACCCTTAAATGTCCCCCCACATTTTTAACGCCACCCCACGATCCACGCCAACCCGAAGCGTGGCGAGCGCAGCGAGCCCGCGAGGGGCGGCGGTACGCGTCCTCCGACCTTTTCATGCCCTACTATCCACTAGGGTGTGGAGTGAGAATAGAATAGTGTGGCGAGCGCAGCGAGCCACCGAGCCCGAAGCGTGGCGAGCGCAGCGAGCCCCGCGAGGGGACGCGGATACCTTCACAGGTAGACGCGTCCCCTCGCGGGCTTCACAGATGTCCGCGTCGCCACGGACACCTGTGAAGCCCGCGAGGGGACGCGTATAACTGTGAAGGTATCCGCGTCCCCTCGCGGGGCTCGCTGCGCTCGCCACGCTTCGGGCTCGGTGGCTCGCTGCGCTCGCCACACTATTATATTCTCACTCCACGCCCTAGTGGATAGTAGGGCATGAAAAGGTCGGAGGACGCGTACCGCCGCCCCTCGCGGGCTCGCTGCGCTCGCCACGCTTCGGGTTGGCGTGGATCGTGGGGTGGCGTTAAAAATTTGGGGGGACATTTAAGGGTTAATTGGGCTTATTTGGGCTCTGTGGCCCATTTAACATTGATTCCTATGGCCAAATCGGGTCCATTGAGCCATTTAACAGTAAAATCGTGTCCATCGGGCCTTTTAACATTGATTCCTATGGCAAATCGGGAGCATGGCGTCGCGGGCATCGCGGGTACATTTATGGCCGGCCGCGACGCGACCGACACGATTTCCATGTTTAACATGGGTTTCAATGGGAAATCGCGGGCATCGCGTCGGTCGCGTCGCGGCCAGACATAAATGTACCCGCGATGCCCGCGACGGGCGCCCATCTAAGTAAAGAGTACCGACATTGTTAATCAATTCACAATCGGGGTCTGTATACTATAGTGAGTAAATTTAGAAGGATCCCCCAGTCTGTCCCAGCGAGCAGACTGTAAGGGGGTAGTGAAGACCCAAAGTGCCATTCCACATCACATAACATAAATCATGCACCATACAGTATATCATAAACAAGAAACATATAGTAACTATAATTTTTCAAAAATTTTCATAAACCCAAATATTCGGTCGCATCGACCAATACTGAAAGTAGTCAACAATTAGGTATCCGGGGGGAGGGGTAATTATCAAAAACTGAGCGAGATACCTGCAGGTACCGCTAACACTGGTGGCACAGTGAAGGTACACTCCCACACCCACAGTGACCCCGGCATCATAAACATTTCCCCCGATCTTGCAATAGGCATGGTGGTATAGATAGTAAAGAGATCCGAACCATCCAATACACAACACAACCAATGTAAACCACAAGGTATAGCAAACCAGTAAAAGAGATGAAATAACGGTTGTAATTTACCGGTCTGTCAGACATGAACGTATAGGTGGAAAGAGATGGCGTAACAGTAGTCAATCATGAGTTTAGTCCACATCATACATGTTTGAGGAGGATTGCGGAGGCACAGAGTCCAAAAAGTTTTTTGCTGATTGTGGAGACTCCAAATAATAGGGTTTACGATCATACATAACTCGTAATTTGGCTGGGTATAGTAAAGCAAAGCGGTGGCCCAGCTCATACAAGCTTTTACAGATCGGTGCAAACTCTCTCCTTTTCATAGCGACCAAGTATGAGAAGTCCTGGAAAAGAAGTAGTCTGGCTCCTTCATAGCGTAGGTCTGAGTATTTTCTGTAGGCGTCCATCAGGCTAACTTTGTCAGCATAGTTCAGGATGCGCCTAGGCCTGTCTCTGCCTTGCTGACAGTCTGGGCCCACCCGGTGCACCCTCTCCACTAGGATCAAATCGGTCGGGGCAACACAGCCTAGCGTGTGCGGGAGCCATTCGGAGACAAGGGGCATAAGGGCTGCTGGTTTAACACTTTCTGGGATGCCAATTATCCTGATGTTGTTCCTCCTGTTCCGATTATCTAAAACTTCCAGTTTGTCATGGATGGAGGAGAGTAGTTTTTCCTGTAAAGAAGTGGTAGCTTTGGTCGTGGCCAACTCGTCCTCTAAGTCTGAAATTCTCTGCTCCGCTTCAGATAGCCGCTGATCGTGTTGTAGAATTTGCGCCATAGCAGAATCAATGGACTCTTTTAGCGGGGTCAGTTTTTGGTCAAGTAGTGATGCCAATGTGTACGTGATCTCATTAGTGGAAAAAAGGTCCCTAGAGGATGGGGGTAAAGTTGTAGAGTCATCCGTCACTGTAGAAGGCCCTGAGCTGGGGGAGTGGGGTATAGGAGAAGACATTGGGGAGGCCTCTTTACCGCACCCGTTCCCCTGTTGTTATATATATTTATCCATCCAAGGCATATGGTACACATAAGTTATTATTTAAACGACACAGTTCACCACGATAGATGTATGTTGGAGGTTGCGGTCCGAAATACAGCTCAGTCCGTGACCCGGAGGCTGGTGAGTCCGAGACCCTGACAGCAGGTGTATAACCACTAAATGTATCAGACAGTAAACACCAGCCTTTAGCGAAGTTGTGGGGGGTGGGTCAGATGGTAGGTGTTATCTTGGAGAAGATGGGCTGTGTAGCCGTGGGTTGAACAAGGGTGGGGGTTAGGGCTGTGGTCCAGCAAGCATTGAAAATGCTGGGTTAGTGATGTGGATCTGGGTAATCAGGATGTTTAGCTGGTGGGGAGATGCTGATAAAGTGGGATTGGGGCACTGTGGTAGGCAGCCGATGTGGTGGCTTTCCAAGCTGCAGGCTCTAAACAATAGAGAGAGTAGTGTGCCCACCTGCACCCACTGAGCAGTGGAGCTGAATACTATGCTGTGTCAGTGCAGGCTTCTAATGTTGGGGCCCCGTGGTTGGTATAAACTGCGGTGGGCACAGTGGTGCTGCAGGGTCAGTGTGGCTGTCCTAACAGCAGCCACTTCTTTTGGCACAAGGAGTGGGGCTGAGATGGGAATGTCCCCCCTGGAGGTACCTTTACTTGGGCCTCGGGTCTTGGAATGGAACAGGCCGCAGACCTCCAGTGCCTGTGCCCGCAGGCAGCGACCGCCTAGATCAGTCAGGAGCCGGGAAGGCCTGGGGGCCGGCAGACGACCCCGTCACTCAGATCGCGGTCCACGTAGCAGTGCGGCGCCGCAGGCGGGAAGCCAGCACCCGAGGCCGTGGCTCTGGAATCGGGGTAGGCCGCGGGTCCCAGGCGTCCGGATCCGCAGGCAAGGAGAGCCGGGAATCAGTGGGCGCTGAGACAGGCGTCGGGTGGGAGGAGGATGGGGTCGACACTCACCCCCGGTCGCCCGGAATAGGCAGTCATCCACGGTCCTCGCGGCAGCGTCCATGTCACCGGAGGGCAGCCGGAAATCGAGGCCGCGGCTCCAGTCCTGGGAGAAGGCCTCGAGCTGCAGATCCCCCACCGACGGCTCCCTAATGCCGGCTCCAGGAGTAATGGTGAGCGGTGGCAGCCGGAGATCCTCCAGTGGTGCAGGGTGCTGGTGAAGCCTCCCTGGTCTGGCTCAGAAGGTTTTAATCAGAGTCTAGACTGGGAGCCCAGCAGAACCACGTCTACCCTGCATGGAGTCCAAGCCATGCCTCCATTTTTACATGTTTATTAATTATCTTTTTTAAATTTTTTTATATTTTTCAGAACCAAAAATAAAATCAAAACCACAACATTTGAAGTGTGGTTTTTCCAAAACCAAAGCACAATAATGAAATACAGTATAACTAAAAACAAAACACAGGGGTCCACAGATGTCTAATTACCACTTCAAATGTTTGTGTTCTTTATAGGCCTATCATACATTCACAGACAGGCAGACTGAAGCATAAAAACAATATGTCCCCCTTGTCAAAGTCGTGTTACATCCACGCCACACTAGTATGGTATGGCCGCCATTTTGGTTTGCTTAGCTACATAAATAGTGTATAGAAGCAAGTAAGAATAATTTTGTGAACCCTGAGCGCAGCCATACTAATACACATAAACCCATACTCCACACTCAGTCTCTCACTCGCAGCTCTCCGGTGTTTGTTTGAAATGAGCAGCATTTACCATTCAAAAGTTATCCATTCAAAAGTTATCGACAAAATATATATCTTATGTTATACAATGCCATGAGGAAGGGCTAACTGAAAGATCCAGCTGAAATCGGATGCACAGCATGAACCCTGGACATATGATGACAAAGTTTTGGACAGACATAGCTGTGCATCCTTACTGTACCAATCAGGAGAAGCGAAACCTGACCTCTTGGCCAATGAAGAACTTTACTGTACCCTATTGTCTGGACCTTATATATTGCTGCGCACTGGCTAGAGACGGTCTATTTGGACTGTGCTCAGGACTGAATACAGATACTCAGACCGAGTGGCGTCTGCGTGTTGAGAGACGGTAAATGTACTTTTGTATTGTTGTAGTTGTACTGTGGCTGAACGGACCTGACTTTAGAAGCAGTCTGGCCCATACTGCCTAGAACGGCCATGGATTGTCAAGCTCCAGGCCATAGCTCGACAATCCACAGCCGTATCTTGCAGCCACTCCCCTGTTTTGGTGTTAGACAGGCGAGATATTAAATCCCGCCCGCCAATTCTTAGTGGAGCCAGCCGAGTACGGGACAGGGTCTCGGCTGTCGGCCAGCCCAACAGTCGTGACCCGGGATTTAATATCCCCAATATTGGTGTATAAGTTGTTAGAATATTTTCAATCATGCAAACAAAGTGTTTAAATCATCCAGACAATGATGTGTGTGGTGAAGTAACCTTTACATCTGATAGGAGAACTTTCCCTCAACTTGTAAAAAAGTGTTATGAACTTCACTTCGGGTGTAAAGGGGTGCCGGACGCGTTCCCGACAGTCAGGATCCCAACAGTCATTTACCCAACATCGGGATCCCGACTGTCAAAACACTGACAGCTGGGTGCTCGACGGCCACCCATTATTTCCCTCGTGGGGGTCTACGACCCCCATAGAGGGAGACTAGAATAGGCGAGCCCGCAAGGGGCTTTTTTTTTGCTCGCCATGCTGTCTGAGTCCGGGCAGTCGGGATCCCGACGTCAGGCTAATGACTGTCGGAACCCCATACCACACCTGTGTAAAGTTGGTGATCCTGCGAAGAACTGTGCCTGCATATTTGCTGTGTACCATTTCTAAGGCTTCTCACTGGCTGGAAAAATGGTTCAGATAAATTGACATTTGCAATTCCTGTGCCCAAAAATCATCATATACAACTTTTTAGGCTCACAAGAATGAGTTGGATATTTATCATTTAGATTTATGCTAGTATTAATTTATTCAGATTTTAAGTATATCTGTATGTCACAAAAAAAAGAGTCCGATGGATAAAATGAGTTTAATTCTGATAAAAGAAAAAACTTTATTTTTGTAGACTAGATTATATGCATATCCATTGGAGAGTTGTAATATGCTTATTAGATACAATATTTGGTATATTATTCATATATAATGTAATGTATAATTAAATATAAAAGTATGCTCTAAGCAGCATTATTAGTTAGGTAGGCTTCTAGGTTAATTATTCAAGAAACTTTCCGATCGTGTTATTAAATCACAAAATGTACTATTGGGGAACCTGCATGTTACAACAGAATTTCTGCTTGATAAATAAGGTACAGTAATATTGTAACTTACATATACATGATAATGCATTGCTTCCCACATCCTTGTTGCGACAATCTAAAAATAAAAACAATGTGTTTTACAGTAGAAACCAGGAAACACAAAATAAGACATTTTAAAGTAGAATTCATGGAGGAAAACACAAAAATAATTATTCAATTATTTTACAATGAAATTAATAAAAAAAATGCATTTGACTTAAGATATTACATTTATTTTTTAATTCCCTAATTTGACCCCTTTGCTGCAAAGTGTTACACCCCAACTCATTCTGTGTTTACTCTAGTCCAGTGGTTTCCAATCTGTGTGCCATGGCACCCTTGCAGGGGTGCCCTGGGTTGGCAGTTTGCGGCTGCCAATCATATAAATGTGGACAAACAGAAGCAAATCTTGTCCCTCGCTACATATTGTGGAATTTCTAAGACACCACCTCCACACTTCCACTTGATGGGCTAAAAAGTGTATATTTGTGGCAGTATGTGGTTGGGGAGGAGGAAGTAGATATAAGTTTTGTCAAGGGTGCTGAGAATCTGATCTGATTGAGCAGCTTGTCAACAAATGTGTTGTGTAGTTGAGAGAGGCATAGATGGGTCAGCATTAGGAGGGATTGCTGACTCCAGAGTGCCATTTGGAGAAGCCAGGGTATCTCCAGGTAAGCTGGCTCTCAGATGTTGTAAGCCATTATCATGTGGCCTTACATTGGGCTACAGTATTAGACCCAGACATATTTGATATTGTTTATGGGATTGGTTTGGGGGTGTGGTGCCCTCTGTGTTGGTATGGCTGGGTTGCTTCAGGTCAGCACACCCTAACACTTTATTAACACTTATATTTTTCCTATCACATTGTATATATTTTTTATTTTAATCACACCTTTCACCTCCTAACATAGCACTTATGTGCTTCTTATTAACCCCCACTAATTTTCATTTGTGTGTTGCCCTGGGGTGATCAGCCTGTGCCGGCATGATGTAGGCCCACACCCCAGACCAATACCCAGTATTAGGGACCCCCAGTGACACAGATTCGCCTTGAGGTACGGCCTGGGGCTTAGCCCTATATCTGCAGATATATGCAACCAAGATCTCCGTATTATCTGATTATTATGTAGATATTTCTCACTCAGTGTGCAATTCGGATACAAAATGTTTTTTCCTAACCAGTGACATCACAATCTGATTGAGCAGCTTGCCAACAGATGTGTTGTGTAGATATACCTTTTGTCTAGGGTGCTGAGAAGCCTAAAGGTGCCCATACACTAGTAAGATTTATCTTTAGATCTGGCTGGTTGGAACAAAAACATTGTTACGGATGAGTGACAGTTTGACAGTTTTCCAGCATTTCCAAGCAGATGGTCAACTGTCATTTGCTCTCATCCATAACCGTGTTTTTGTTCCAACCAGCCAGATCTACAGATAAATCTGCATGTGTATGGCCACCTTTACACCAGCCCAGCGTACATGAGCAGAAATACTGTACTTGTAGGTTGCTCAGGATCATGCATTACTATATTTACTTTGTACAACGATGGAGTACACATTATTTCAGAAGTTTGTTGAATTTAGCAAACTGCAAAGTGCTTAAAAGTTTTGAGTCGTATGATTATTAACTGTGAAACCTGGCTTGTACACATATTGTTTGTGCCTCTTTAAATTTTGCGGTGAATTCTGTAGAACGGTGTCAGTTTGCAGAAGGCAAAGCTTTATAAATATAACCTTATAAACATTAATGTGATGCCATTGCAATTTTGTGCAATAACACATACATGTATATGTGTCTGAGATGCTGGCAAAGGATAGGAAAAAAACCACGAAATATGGTTTTGGGAACAATAACATAGTACCAAAATTACAAAAGTTGGGTGAACACCAGCGCTTTTAACAGGAACAACCTAAGTGTAATGTTCCAAAGGCAAAATAGTGATAAAATCCAACACCTACTTAAATGTCCATACACATATATGTCAATTAATGTAGGCAATCAGTCAGAAACTCCTGTTACCGCATGCAGACAGACACTTACTTTAAAGTTCTATCTCGCATGCACATAGCGTTTTCTTTAAGATGGCTGTTACTGCAAAATCAAGGTATGGCGGAGGCTACCCCTGACAAACATGGGCAGGGTAAATCTAATTTCAATGGTAGTGCTTCCCAAATATTTATATGCCTTGCAACATGCACCACAGTATGTACCAGAATCCTTTTTTAGAAAAACAAACAGTCTGCTCTCGTCCTTTATATGGGGTAATTCGCGCCCCAAAATACAACTAGCGGCACTAATGAGGAGAAGGGATGGGGGGGGAATGGGTCTTCCAGACCTCCGACTATATTATGTGGCAAGTCAATTGACGTCCCTAGTTGATTGGATAGGAATTACACCGCAAGATGAGGGGATTTACGATCTGTTGAACCAGGAAGAAAGAGGGATAACTATGATCCAAAAATTGGTAAAAGGGCATGTAAATAGGAAAGAAGCTCCGATACTTACTCAAGCAGTGAAAATATGGAGGGAAGCGAATAAGATTATGGAATTTACGGCATTAGATAGGGAGTATCCATTGGACATACCCCGGGGAACTAGGGAAACGAGGGAACAGCAAATAGCCCAGGCTTGGGGAAAATTGGGGATAACCAGGCTGTGCCAAATCTATGACAACAGTAAGATGAAATCATATAGTCAACTGCAAGAAGAGTTCTCTGTCCCCAGGGGCTATGCCATTAGATATCTCCAGTTAAGGAGTGTGATTGAGGTACAATTTAAGGAACACCCGCCGGTGTTCGGGGACTCCCCAATTAAGAAAATGCTGAGAGAGAATAATAAATGGAAGCTAACATCCAAACTATATAATATGCTGCTGCGGTCAAAAGTGGGGGAGATGGACGAGACGAAAAAAAAATGGGAGGGAGATTTGGGCCCGATGGGGATAGAGGAATGGACCGAGGCGATGGCAGCAGTTGCGAAGGCAACAAACTCAATTAGAGTGCAGCAAGTGCAAATGTATGTGTTGCATCGGTCATATCTAACGCCGTTAAGGTTAATAAAGTTCGGGGGAAGAACCTCGGATAAATGCCCAAAATGTAAACTTACCCAGGGAACATTTTATCATCTGATTTGGGAATGCCCGTATGTACAGGAGTTCTGGGTCAAGGTTAAGCAAACAATGAGTGATATGGGCATCAATGAAGAGTGGCTATCAGTTAAATGCTGCCTGTTGGGTATATTTATGAGTAGTGGTATAAGTAGGTATACAAAAGCATTGATCTTAAATATGTGTGCCCTAGCGAAAGTAATGATTGCAAGGACTTGGTTGGCCGATGCAGGTCCAGACTATAAGAAGTGGGAATCGCTGGTGGATTATACAGCCTCACATGAAAGATACATATACATGCACAGGAACACTATATGCAAGTATGAAAAGATTTGGGGCACATGGGGTAAGGGAGCCCGACACTAAAATAGTCCATCGGACTTAGATAATCCAATGGAAGTAAATGCACAAATCATCACTAAAAGGAATATATAATAATAAAATTATAATAAAATAAAAGAAATAAAATAATAAAAAAAAAAAAAAAAAAAAAAGAGGAGGGGGGGGGGGGGGGGGGAAGGGTCAAGGCACATAAAGTAATACAGACAACCAGTAGAGTGCACAAGTATTAATAAGGAAGAGGTAGAATAAGGAAGAAATAGAGGAAGGTAGGGGTTAGGGATAACACAAATTGCACATAGTATGAGTAGTTAAAAGAATAATTAATTTCACAAACACAAACAACACATCACAGTCAGTATCTATAATGTGGGGGGATAATCCATCAGCGTCGAAACTGGCAAATATGACCAATCGAAGGCCAATAATATGGTATAACCCTAAAGGGCACCAATCAGGGTAGTAGGATCGGTAGTTTCCCATAGAAAGCCAAATCAATCTGTCATAACCATATGGGGTATTAGCACTAGAGAGGGTAGCAGGAGCGGTAGTTCTAGATCGATCTCAGGGGTAGAGAGCAGGATGTTCGGGATAGGTAATGAATTGCAGGACTGTCCAAAGGTAGTGTCCAATGTATGCGATAAGAACACGAGCCTAAGATCATGTAGAATAAGATAGGAGGCAGGGGAAGAAATCTATAGCTGGGGTGTTATGTAATGTGTAGTTTGTTATGTATAAGATGTTAACCATTAGGCAACCTAGTCATGGCGCTGACATAGGTATAAAATGTCTAGATTAAAGGTCCTTATCAGGCAAGATACGGATGTACGCCTGACAAAATGTGATAATGTAATGTAATATGATAAGAGAATTGCTGTAATGGTTGATATGTATGTGAAATGTATCTGTATGTAATATAAAACTAATAAAATATATAAAAAAAAAAAAAAAAAGATGGCTGTTACTGCATACATTCATCTACGGCTCAAATGGTATGATACTTACTTTAAAATCAAATATAATTTCGCATGGAAGTGAGATAAAATAAATTATCTTGGCGTTTATATTACTAGCGATTATAACTCATTATATAGCGCTAATTTTCCAAAAATTCTCAGGTCAATAAAAAAGGATTTAAACACATGGCAATCATATTATATATCCTGTGAAAAATATACAAGGTGCCAGCGCTGGCTGAATAATTGTTCAGATGGTAATCCGAATAAAATTATATTTATTAATTAAATATAAATATAAATATTAATACCTACATATACACATTTCTCTGGTCTTTGTCATGTTATTTATTTATTTAATACTTATTATTTTTTATATTTTTTACATTCCATATACCTATATATATGATTCATTTATTCTTCTCTATGAGATTTATATATATTTTCTGAATATTTATAAACATTTTTTATGCTTTTGGCCCATTTCAAATCATTCGCTCCTGAGGAAGCCAGAATTTTACTGATCCGGGGAAACGCGTTGAGCATCACACTGGACCTGTTTGCTCTCACTGATGGTCATCCTTGATCCCTGAAAATAATAGAGCACCACCCCAAAAATCTGGATTTAAAGTTTCAAACAGAGCTGCTGGGACACCAAGCCAGGTCCCTAAGAGACTTTCCAGTTCAAAGAGTGGTTGCCATCAGGATTCTACCAAGCTCTCTGTATACAAGAGCCTATCATCGCTACAACGATCTATTTATCTACAACTGGAGGGTACACACCTACAATCCCTCATCCAGTTTCATCAGTGGAGCCATTTCCCAATTGGTAATATCGGTCAGGGGACGAAGAGGTACAGGGGAGATGGGTTAACAGAGAAGTGAAAAAGGGAAGTAAAGGTGCATGGGGGACAGAGGTTTAGGGGGGACAGGTGTATGGAGAGGTGCAAGTGGGATGGAGAGGTAGAGGGATGGAGAGGTGCAGGGGGATGACAGGGGTGCAATGAAGACAGGGGCATACGTATATATATATAAATTCACCTAGGGGCATGGCCAGCAGCTCACAGAGCCATCGACATGCCCTTACAGCAGTGAAAAAAAATGGGGGAGTGTCTTGCAAGAGTGCCACCCCGCTAAGCCATGCCCCTTCCCTTTGGGGGGCGCACGGCTTTGCCACGCACAGATTCAGACTGAAGTTAAATCTGGGACCACCTATTATCTTCTGTTTTTAACGGACCCACAAGAAGCCGTGCAAGAAGCTGCGCAAGAAGCTGCAGCACTGTTTCTAGTCGTCCCCCCCGTGTGAAGTGTACAAACTCCATCTCCAGCCTGAAAGCCGGGACCACGGCTACAGTAGCCGGCGGGGAGTCAGCCTGCATTTCATTTATTTCACAGCTAAACAACAAAGGGAACGTGGTGCCTAAGGACGGGCATGAGATTTGTTGATTAACCCTGCCTGTACCCATTGTTTCTTCCACGGGATGGATTGTTCTTTAAACAAGTACTGGACTTCTTTTGTGAGTGAACATTTTTATATATTTCATAAATGTATATTTTTTACAAGATTGCTTTTTAAACACATTAAATTCTGCTATACTAGTACAAACACCGGACTGAGCCTCTTCTAAACAACTAAGCACCTGTATGATATATTTCTCCAAACCGTCCTGCTTTTTATTATTGTTTGCCGGCTGATTGAACCGGCTGGAAATCTATTCAGGCTGCTGGGGGAAAGGCGCTCTTGATTAGACTACACATTTCACCATATTTTACAAACTCTACACTTCCCAGACTGTATATACACATATCTGTATTTCAGAGGCCACGCCCACTTTCTGAATAGGCCACACCCCTCCCCTATATTTTCCCCTCTATTTTTTTCATGAGCACCCACCAGCAAAAACATAAATCGGCACCTATTTTGGCCATAATATAAGGCATAGGTTGGTGCATACCAATATATCTGGATTTGACACCTTGAATAATCCTTATGATAAGTGCAAAAAGCCAGGGTGTTATAAATGTCCATGTTGTGTGACATGTGGTTACTTGATTACAGGCAACACATTTAAACATCCACACTGCCAAAGTGTTTAACATCAGACACATAGGGGGAAATTTACTAAAGGAAATTTGTAAAAAAAATAGGTGTATTTGTATCCAGAAACACACTTATTTTTGACATTTACTATCCCGAAAATACGGCAATTCGTAGTCGTATTGATGTGCTATCAATAGGAATAAGAATTGCCGTATTTTCGGGATAGTAAATGTCAACAATAAGTGTATTTCTGGATACAAATACACCTATTTTTTTACAAATTTCCTTTAGTAAATTTCCCCCTTACTGTCTTGCGATCCGAGATATGTTGTCTACATAATAATTTGCCCATGCAGGCTTAATTATGTAGGCATGACTTCAAGGAACTTTAAGGAATGGATGGCCCTGCATCGGTCCGTGATTAAAGCGGCCCTTGCAGGTAAGGATTCAGGGCATCCAGTGGCTATTCATTTCAGGGATAATTGTCATCAATTGACTTCTCTACAATATCAAATTATCGACCACGTACCAGAATCCAACCGTGGTGGTGACAGATTGAAGTGTTTATTACGTCTAGAGGCTAACCGGATCTATAGGTTAGACACTGTGTCCCCATGTGGACTCAGTGAAAGAATTGTATGGAGAACTTCAATGTAAAATTTGGTAAACATAGTTATATGAAGTATGATAATACAATTTTGCTACATTGATATAGATAGAAGTATAATACCATGTATAATCATGGCAATGCTTTTTGTTCTTTGCTATGTATTTGTCTCTATGTATGTATTTTTTTGGTGTGGTAATAGTTTTATGAGTTTCACATGTTATGTAAAGATCCTGTCACCGTTAATGCTGTGTGTCGCGTTATAGTACTAGCGTCTGGTTGCTGGGATACCAGGAGTCGGCTACGGCGGGTGAGAGCTGCCGACATCATCTCTATGGGTCCTGGCCCCAGGCGCAATGTCCCATGGATGCTTGCCTGGTTGCCAAGCATCTATTGTATGTCTGTTCCTCTTGAAACAGGATTGTAGCCCTGCAATGTTGAGGTAAGTAAAGTTCTATTTAACTGACATGTTGCAGTGCAGTCATTGGCTACTCCAGTGGTCACAAGTAGTCTGATTCATAACATCATTGTCTTTTGAGAAAATCATTGTTTTTTGAGAGTCATAGCCGCAATGGCACCTGGGTGGAAAGGAGAACACCTGTAAAAGACCTTCTTGAAGAGATATAGAAGATCTATTGTGATTTGACAGCGCTGAGGGGAACATTTATTTCTGTATTTTTTTGTCGTTTAAGGGTTAGTACCCGTAAGTGTTCCCCAGCTGAAGTCTGGCGCCCAGGAGGTTTTGGGGAATCTTTTCTGTACAAACCTATTATCTTACCTTCCACATAATACTGCTGCCTTAGTTCGATGCTACAATAATCTGGGACTGTTTTCATCGTTACATAAACATGGTCAGAAACACCAACTTCAAAGCAGTTAGCCTGAACATGTATCTGTAATAAAAATGCAAACAATACATTATATCATAAATTCAGAATCATAACTTGTTATCACAGCTTCCTTCTTGTCAATGCATAACATGTGCCAGGGATGATAACAGACGTACAAGTGCCAGAAATTACACAATTGAAAGCCAGATTACAATCATATTTACTTCCCATTATCTGCTGCTTCTGGGGTTTCCCGCACTATTACCGACAATAGACACTTCCTGCATTATTGAACCAATACTGAAATGCATGCCAATAAAGGTATCATAACTTCAACATATGATAATATATAATCATGTAGAAATAATATGCCATGTCATATTTAAAATAATATCTGATACAATTGGCTATGTACTGCAGCGATACATAAGAAGGATTCAACATATCTGTTCCATATTATTTGGAATTAGTGTCTGGCATTAGTAATACATTTGCAATACATATATAATAATAAGACAGGCATTGGGTAAATAAATCCCCAAATATGTTCCATAGGAATTAACAAACAATGGTATATAGGCCCTCATTCTGTTTTGCGAACGTCCTCATGCGTTCACATTTGGAGTTTGATGTTGAAGCTCTGTGCATACACATAATCGCTTATGCACATGTGCAGGGCTTCTATGCAGGCGTCTTCGGAGACTTACATAGTCTCCGTGGCACCATAAATGGAGGGGGGTGTGGCGGAGCCCAGGGCAGGCATTCGTAAAGCCGGCGGGCGGCGTTACAACAAGGCGAAATAACGCTGCTTAGGGAGCCAACCAGAATCAGGGACATAATGTGGTACTCATTAATAATTTATGGAGGTGTTTGTTTGGCAAAATAATTAGAAGATTTGGTTAGAAGATTGGGTGTTAATCATAAATACAGTATGTTGGCTAAGTTTCAACTGTTAATACATCATTAAAATTAAAATTTCTACTTAAAATATACCTTAACAATATAGATAAGGGTAGATGTTTTAATCCTAAAGAGTGCAGAAACTGACAAGAGGAGAAGATGCCCACAACCAATCAGCACAAACATACTATTTTATCGCACGCACTTGCTAAATGCTAGCCAGATGTTTATAGGTTACTATGGTTCAATTCTTAGATGGCTTGATTTATCTCCCCCCCCCCCCCCATCCCATCTGTAGACCACTGTCAAATCTACCCAGTACATATCCATTTAACAACTTACCAATAACTATTATAGGCACATACAGCTGGGGATAAATGTATTTATATGGATCTATTAAAGGTGGGATGTTGCCCATAACAACCAATTAGATTCTACTTCTTATTTTTGCACCTGCTAGAAGATAATAGATAGAATTTGATTGATTGTTATGGGCAATATCCCATCTTCAATATAACTCCCATCTTAGTAAATGTACCCCCTGGTGTCTATAAATGCTCATATATGTTGTGAAGAAAGATTTCCTGTATAAGTTTTACAGAACATTGAAAACATATACAAAGTTAAGAGGTCTATATACTAAAGCCAGGTAACAAGAGGCGATATGCCGCCCAGACAGAAGGATCGTTTGCGGTGGTGCAAGGTTGATGTCCTGCACATCAAACCTAGCAACATCATGAGTGCCATCATGCATGTTAATGAACGATGGAGCAGCGATCGTTACATCCTTCATTAACATCGCTGTGGTGTGTAAGAGTGATCTGGGCTGACTAGGATGTTGGAACTACTCTCCATCGCTCCAGTGTGTACCCAGCTTAAACCTTGGAGAGAGATACAGTGGATAGAAATAAAGCACCAACCAATCAGCTCCTGTCATTTTTCAAAATCAGCCTGAAACATAGCTGTTAGGAGCTGATTGGCTGGTACTTTATCTCCGTCTGATTTGTTTCGGTACTTGTGGAGTATCACGGCTCCCACGACCTGCATCGTATGCAGATCGTATGCTAAAAATCGCATCGCACCCGATTTTGCACTGAAATGCATCAGAATGCATTGAAATGTGTATTAAACTTGTGAAATGCCCCCAAATGCCATTTTCATAGTGCACCACCCCCCACTATCAACGTCAACCCGAAGCGTGGCGAGCGCAGCGAGCCCGCGAGGGGCGGCGGTACGCGTCCTACGACCTTTTCATACCCCCACTATCCACGTCGGCGTGGAGTTGAGAATAGAATAGTGTGGCGAGCGCAGCGAGCCACCGAGCCTGAAGCGTGGCGAGCGCAGCGCGCCCCGCGAGGGGACGCGGATACCATCACAGCTATACACGTCCCCTCGCGGGCTTCACAGGTATCCGCGTCCGCTCGCCACGCTTCGGGCTCGGTGGCTCGCTGCGCTCGCCACACTATTCTATTCTCAACTCCACGCCGACGTGGATAGTGGGGGTATGAAAAGGTCGTAGGGCGCGTACCGCCGCCGCTCGCCACGCTTCGGGTTGACGTTGATAGTGGGATCCATGAGATCCATGAGATTAAAAAATCGGGTCCATCGCGTTGATTGTATGCCTTAAGTACCTTAAACTTAAGGCATACAATCAATGAGACGGGCGCCGTGCTAGGAAAGCAGTACCAAGAATACATTTTTGGGTTTTCCTGTCTCTATGGCCCTTATTCAGATCTGATCGCAGTACAAATTTGTTCTCAAAATGGGCAAAACCATGTGCACTGCAGGGGGGGCAGATGTAATATGTGCAGAGAAAGTTAAATTAGGGTGGGGTGTGTTGAAACTGAAATCTTAATTGCAGTGTAAAAATAATGCAGCCAGTATTTTCCCTGCACAGAAACAAAATAACTTACACAAATCTAACTCTCTCTATACATGTTACATCTGCACCCCCCCACCCCCACCCCTGTAGTGCACACAACTTTTCCCATTTTGAGAACAAATTTGTACTGCGATCAGATCTGGATAAGGGCCTATACATTTATTGGGACCACAGTTTTCACCTTAAATTGAATTTCAGAATTTCCAGTTGCAGTCTGAGCAATGTTAATTCATGTAACATAAATGTTTGTCATCTATAATAAAGGTAGTCACAGTTTGTCAAAACCAAGAAAAAGAAACAATTTCACCTATGGCGCTGTAATCTCCAAGCTGCACAAGACAGAAATATGATGGTCACCGGACCATCCAAGGGTGGATAGACAAAAAGTACAAAGTCCTGTCTCCTTGCGCTAGGAGTGTCCAAATATTCTTCGAATCTCAGATGTGGAGATATGAAAAATAAAAAGAAGATGTACAAAGATGTGAATTCTTCGTTTGCATATAGTATGAATCTCCCAAGATGTGTGGGGGGACAATCAGAAGAGGTTGTGTTCCCAACAGGTTCCAGTTGATCCACCAAGGGGAATCTTTTACGGGGTCACCCCACAAGTGCCTTATAGACAAATGCTTACATGTATGCTTACATAAACACGTTGGGGCGACTCATATAAAGGTATCTTTCTCAGATCTATGATATCCCAAAGCTCCAAAGATTTCCTCCAAGTTCCAGTTGTGAGTATATGGAACAAAGTAGAAACCAGATATAATGAGTTATCAATGAATATTAATATCCCAACATGTGTAAAGGACCAATCAGAAAAGGTGTATTCCCATAGTTTCCAAACGATCCAAATGTAAGGGGTCTTTAAGGGATCACCCCACTCGTGCCTTATATAAACAAATGCTTACACGTATGCTTACATAAACAAAATAGGGTGACTCATATAAAGGTATCTTTCTCCAGATGAAATAAACTCTCCAATATTCCAGATAAAAAAACGATTTAATATTCCACAAGTAGTAAAAAAGAGGCTCACATTCCTTCCAGTCAAACAAATCTCACACTAGTTGGTACCCGGGTAAAATGCGGACATAACTGTATAGGAGCGATATGCCTCTCAGAAAACAACAATAGACACTTAGAATCAACGCGTTTCAGCACTCTGCGGTGCCTTTATCAAGATGTGTCTAAATAAGAAAACATTTTAAAAGTAAATTTAAAATGCCAAACAAGAAAGGTGGTAAAAAATATATATAAAGATTTAAAATAGCGCACATACCAATGGCAGGTCCTCCGTTTGTATATTCCTGTGGGGGACTGTCTCCACAGTTCCCTCCACGTGAAGTCAGAAGACCGGCAGAAACGCCAGAACCCATCTTCCGCCTTTATGACGGCGCCGAGACCGGAAGTACGCATACGCGTCACTTCCGCATTCAGTGTCCGTCTTGTGTGCGGCTCCCTATCTGGTCCGCTATACCAGACACATTCGTTCCTGGCTGTTTGTATGTATATAGCGGCGGCTACTTTACTGCAGTTTACATATCTTTCCGCTGAACGTCTGTCATAAAAATATATAGGGGCAGAAATTTATAGGAATTAGAATGTATGGCTGCCATATGCGCATTTTTGCCCAAGATGCCAGTATCCAACATGGCCGCCGCTGTGTCTCTATATATATTTTTATGACAGACGTTCAGCGGAAAGATATGTAAACTGCAGTAAAGTAGCCGCCGCTATATACATACAAACAGCCAGGAACGAATGTGTCTGGTATAGCGGACCAGATAGGGAGCCGCACACAAGACGGACGCTGAATGCGGAAGTGACGCGTATGCGTACTTCCGGTCTCGGCGCCGTCATAAAGGCGGAAGATGGGTTCTGGCGTTTCTGCCGGTCTTCTGACTTCACGTGGAGGGAACTGTGGAGACAGTCCCCCACAGGAATATACAAACGGAGGACCTGCCATTGGTATGTGCGCTATTTTAAATCTTTATATATATTTTTTACCACCTTTCTTGTTTGGCATTTTAAATTTACTTTTAAAATGTTTTCTCATTTAGACACATCTTGATAAAGGCACCGCAGAGTGCTGAAACGCGTTGATTCTAAGTGTCTATTGTTGTTTTCTGAGAGGCATATCGCTCCTATACAGTTATGTCCGCACTTTACCCGGGTACCAACTAGTGTGAGATTTGTTTGACTGGAAGGAATGTGAGCCTCTTTTTTACTACTTGTGGAATATTAAATCGTTTTTTTATCTGGAATATTGGAGAGTTTATTTCATCTGGAGAAAGATACCTTTATATGAGTCACCCTATTTTGTTTATGTAAGCATACGTGTAAGCATTTGTTTATATAAGGCACGAGTGGGGTGATCCCTTAAAGACCCCTTACATTTGGATCGTTTGGAAACTATGGGAATACACCTTTTCTGATTGGTCCTTTACACATGTTGGGATATTAATATTCATTGATAACTCATTATATCTGGTTTCTACTTTGTTCCATATACTCACAACTGGAACTTGGAGGAAATCTTTGGAGCTTTGGGATATCATAGATCTGAGAAAGATACCTTTATATGAGTCGCCCCAACGTGTTTATGTAAGCATACATGTAAGCATTTGTCTATAAGGCACTTGTGGGGTGACCCCGTAAAAGATTCCCCTTGGTGGATCAACTGGAACCTGTTGGGAACACAACCTCTTCTGATTGTCCCCCCACACATCTTGGGAGATTCATACTATATGCAAACGAAGAATTCACATCTTTGTACATCTTCTTTTTATTTTTCATATCTCCACATCTGAGATTCAAAGAATATTTGGACACTCCTAGCGCAAGGAGACAGGACTTTGTACTTTTTGTCTATCCACAGTTTCACAAAACATTTAACTTGCCCTGCACATTGTTTGCAGTGAACATTATAGAAGCATTGATTTTTGCTTAATTTTAGTTTACCTTTTGCTTGTGGTTTTTTTTTACTTTATTCTTTGTAATCCTCACATGGATGCATTGATTATGTTGGGAGGCCAATGTCATTGTGCAGATTTCCACACCACGAATATTTTCTAAAATAAAATTCAATTTTATAATTATTACAAGAGTATTGATACATTTCAATTATAACAGGAATGTTTAGAAGAGACAAGTATTTAAAATATGCTATTACTGGATGCTTTTTGCTTTGGTTAATATTGACACCAACCAGCATCCCAATACAGGGAATCTAGAAAGTCCACCTAACCGTCCCCTTCTGCAACCTAATTCCTAACCCTTCCCTTGCAGCCAACCGAACCCTAACTCTCCCCGCTAGTGCCTTGCAATAACCTTCGTACCCCGCTGCCTAAACCAAACCACGCTGCCCCACAGCCTAACCCTCACCCTTCAAGTGCCTAATCCTAACCTCCACCCCCACACACAGCCTAAAACCCACCCCCGCAGCCTAACCCTAAATCGCCGCAAGTGCTAGCTGCAATTTTTATGTTTTAGTACAGGGGTGGGGAACTTTTTTTGTGCCAAGGGCTGTTTGTATGGGGAAAAAATCCTTCGGGGGCCATATGGAAAAATTTCTCTTACAAATTGTCCTGCTGAATAGGACTGACAGTCTCCGGCTGCTGTTGATTAAAATCTCCCGAATCTCCCGAGCCACTCAGACCGGCTACAGGGCCGCATTTGGCCCCCGGGCCTGAGGCTCCCCACCCCTGTTTTAGTACCTATATGCAGAGGATTTGCTGTATTTCTGTATTTTTCATTTTGTGGGAACAGTATATTTTTGGGTGAATGGTATTTTGCAATAGTTCTTTTTATTAGAAAGTAGTTAATTTTATATAATACGTACTGTTCTAGTATTGTAATGCATCAAAGAATACATGTTGAGACAACCAATTAAACTTCTGAAAATTCAAGAACAATACTCCAAGGGCCTAATTCTGGTTCACTTGCAAATGCAAATTCACTATTAGATGGAAAAAAATGTGCACTGCAGGAAGGGGGGGGGGGGGACAGAAGTAACATGTGCAGACATAGTTAGATTTGGGTGTTATTTTGTTTCTGTGCAGGGTACATACTGGCTGCTTTTTTTACACTGCAATATAGAGATCAGTTTTAAGTACAAACCCCCACCCAATTCTGATACCCCTTTCATACCGCAGCTATTATACAGTATTTTGTTGATTTTAAAACATTTTTAAATGGTTCTAGCTGCAGTGTGAAAGGTCCCAAATGAATTTAAAAAAAGCGATATTTTGAAACGTTTAAAATGCAGGATCCTACCCGTTTCTGACCAGCAGTGTGAATGGGTCAGAAACGGTATTTGGTATCCAGCCAGCAGTTTGCTCGCATATGGGTCCCGCTCATTAGATATGCATGGAGCGGGACCCAGCGCAGTGCATATATGAGCAGGTCCCCACCCACTGAATATGTAATGAGCAGGTCCCATATGCGAACAAAGAGGCTGGTCCGCGGCTGTGCTAAACCCGTCACTGGCAGCCACCGTGGCGGTGTGCCCAGCGGTGGTAGTGCCAGCTCCTGTGGGTGTACAGCCTGGCACCCAATGGCTCAACCTAGTAGTCTGCGAGGGAGCAGCAGGGCGGGAGAGGAGGAGGGGGCGTCCCGCAGCAGATACAGGGAGTGAGGAGGGCAGAAACAGGTTCAGTGTGAATGGTACAAAAACACAAATTAAACGGTAATATACCGTTTTAAACATGCGATGTGCAAGGGGTTTATCTTGCTCTGACCCGTTTTAAGGAACGTTTCAAACACTGGGTCAAAGCAGGTCTTGCGGTGTGAAAGCAGCATGACTCTCTCTGCACATGTTACATCTGCCCCACCTGTAGTGCACTTGGTTTTGTCCATTAGAGAAAGAATTTGTTTTTGCAAGTGAACCAGAGTATATTTGGGAAGTTAGATGAGAAAAAAAATATTTTACAAATGAAAGGAAATCTACAGAATGTACATCACTATATTTGACAAATTAGTGAAACTGTATTGTTTTGTACAGTTATTCCCAGTCCATACATACGTGTACAGTGAGTACCTCCACTTCACAATGCAGTCGCCAGGATCAGTACGCAGGTTTATCAGAGAATTGTTTTAAGGCTTTACAAATAGCTAATTTCTGCTTATATATATATATATATAATTTGTATTATTACTACTAGTAATTTATATAGCGCACACATATTCCACAGCGCTTTACAGAGAACATTTTGATTATTCACATCAGTCCCTGCCCCTGTGAAACTTACAATCTATATTCCCTACCACATGTACAAACACACATTCTAGGATAATATGTTGGAAGCCAATTAACCTACCAGTATTAGATTGTGGGAGGAAACTGGTGCACCTGGAGTAGACCCACGCAAGCACAGGGAGAATACACAGTTATGATAATTTACATACCAATATATACTGAACAGTGGTATTAATAAGGCAAGAGGTTCATACCATCAAAAATGACTGTTCCAATCACATTTAAATAGAGCGAACATCGATTTGGCTCTGTACACTTCATAACTGTAGATATTTTCATATGTTCCAGGACATGAGGCGATAAAGAATTAGGGGCAGTCCGGCAAAAAAGAGATAACATGTCATCTGCGAAAACAAAAGTAAAAGCAACCCATGCTAATTACTATTATAGCAATTATCTTCTTTAGTGTGGCCTGTCTCTGATGTGCTCATTACAGTAGGTGTCAGAACTAATTAATAACACAACTGCCACTGGGGGAGGGGGTTAGAGGTCGGGGCAAGTGACAGTAACTGTAATGTAGCTCTTAGTAAAGTGTGATTTGGTTACTTCTGTTCCTATAGCCCAACATATAGGAACAGTGGTAAGGCGGGGAATATCCAGGAGGCATTTTTAGGAATCTAGCATCATTCAGAGCCAACTTCCCCATTAACTTAACCACATGCCTGCTTGTCCACAATCACTGACACACGATAAGGTGTGCGTGTGAATATATATATATATATATATATATATATACACACTAGTAAGCCCGCTCAAAGCAAATGCTTTGAAAGCTAGTCTGCTACCTTGTAATTGCCTCTGTTCACCTTTTAATGCAGTTTGTTTTACACCATTAACTCAGTGAGTGCCGCCTCCTTTTTTCATGGATATCCACAACACCCCAGAAGGCACCGCGGCATTTTGAACCAAGAGCACGAGTGCCGACCTGCAGCTGCAGTAACGTGTATATATATATATATATATATATATATATATATATATATATATATATATATATATATATATATATATATATATATATATATATATATATATATATATATATATATAAGATCGTGAGGAGGCACTCCAGCAAAATTACTTGTAAAAATGTAAAGGCAATTACGTCCTCCGGTGCCCTCCTGGCTGGGCCTTGGCTGACTGCCAAATATGCAGAGGGGGTTGGCGGCACTCGGAAATAAATTGAGACCACGCTGGTGGAGATGCGTGGTCTCCATTTATTTCCGAGTGCCGCCAACCCCCCTCTATATATATATATATATATATATATATATATATATATATATATAACGTCGGTAAATGATAGGCGTCACTCCGGGGCTTGGTGTCAACCAAATTTTATGTGAAAAAGCGGTGTCACGGTCAACGCCGTTTCGGATAAACCGTCATCAGGACCATGGTCCTGATGACGGTTTATCCGAAACGGCGTTGACCGTGACACCGCTTTTTCACATAAAATTTGGTTGACACCAAGCCCCGGAGTGACGCCTATCATTTACCGACGTTGTGTGTATGGGCTTGCCCCAGAAGAGGAAGGCACCCGGGCACCGTTACTTGCGACATAGGAGTGCCGGACATTGCATCGTATCATTATATATATATATATATATATATATATATATATATATATATATATATATATATATATAGTGTCTGTTTGTGTTTCCAAAAACAACAATGCCATCTGTTGGCATATATATATATATATATATATATATATATATATATATATATATATATATATACATATATATGATTTTGATAAATGTTATGATTTTATGATTTTTAAATAATTTATTTGTATATTCTTCTGGTAAATAAATATTTGGACACCTACCAACCAGCAAGATTTCTGGCTCTCGCAGACCTGTTACTTCTATCAAGCTTTTCTATCCTCCACTTATTACCTGTATTAATGGCACCTGTTTGAACTGGTTTTCTGTATAAAAGACACCTCTCCACACCCTCAAACAGTCAGACTGCAACCTCTCCACCATGGCCAACACCGGAGAGCTGTCTAAGGACACCAGGGACAAAATTGTAGAGCTGCACAAGGCTGGGATGAGCTACGCGACAATATGCAAGCAGCTTGGTGAGAAGAGATCAACTGTTGGCGCAATTATAAAAAAATTGAAGAAATACAAGATCACTGACAATCTCCCTCGACCTGGGGCTCCATACATGATCTCATCTCATGGGTTATCAATGATCTTGAGAACGGTGAGGTATCAGCCCAGAACTACATGGAGAGACCTGGTCAATTACCTCAAGAGAGCTGGGACCACAGTCATAAAGGATACCATAAGTAACACACTATATCATCATGGATTCAAATCCTGCAGTGCCCTAAAGATCCCCCTGCTTAAGCCAGCACATGTCCAGGCCTGTCTACAGTTTTCCGGTGACCAATTGGATGATCCAGAGGAGGATTGGGAGAATGTCATGTGGTCAGATCAGAGCAAAATAGAACTTTTTAAACTCAACTCACCGAATGGGGCCATGTTTTGTGAGATTTTGGCCAAAAACCTCCTTCCCTCAGTAAGAGCATTGAAGATGGAACATGACTGGGTCTTCCAGCATGACAATGACAAACAAACCGCCCTGGTAACTAAGGAGTGGCTCCGTAAGAAGCATTTCAAGGTCCTGGGGTGGCCTAGCTAGTCTCCAGACCCCAACACAAAGAAAAATCTGTGGAGGGAGATGAAAGTCGGTGTTGCCTGGCGACAGTCCCAAAACATGACAGGTCTAGAGAAGATCTGCATGGAAGAGTGGGCTAAAATACCTAATACAGTGTGTGCAAACCTGGTCAAGAACTACAGGAAACGTTTGACCTCTGTAATTGCCAACCAAGGTTATATTACAAAGTACTGAGTTTAACTTTTTGATTGTCCAAATATTTGATATAGTGAACGCATATGTAGTGATTTATCTCCCGCCGCACTCTGCCCTGTACTTCTGCCGGCGGTGTGAGGTCAGCTCCCTCCCGACATCCCGCCATGCTCTGCCCTGTACAGGCTGTACTTCTGCGCGGTTTGACATCATCACGTGCTCCCTTCTGCCCGCCGCGCTCCCTCTGGCCCTGTGCTGTACTCTTGTCTGCAGTCTGATGTGCTGATGGGCCTGGTGGGTGCTTAACATTTACCATGGGTGCTCAGGCCCAGGAGCACCTATGGAATCAGCGCCTATGATGCAGGGTACAGAACATCACACGAGTCATGCTGGTTCCAGGGGATATGGTCGCTAGGTCGACACTATGATGGCCAACATACATTAGGTTGACCACTAAAGGTCGACAGGGCTTAGGTCGACACACACATGAAATAGGTAAACATGGATAAGGCCGACAGTGTCGGCAACTCGACACAAGCATTAGGTAGACAATTGGAAGGTCAACAGTCAAACGGTCGAGGTGACCTTTTCAAGTTTTGTTTTACTGATTTGTGCTGACCCTGATCCACCATTTCCCCTCGCAACCATGTGGGGAGACGTGTAACAAAGACACACCCCCTCGCATGCCGCTGCTGCAGAAGAAATCATTTACATGGCCGCCGACCATCAAATGATCTCTCCTGCCTTGGCAAATTAAAGTTAGTCTCAACTGGCTTTTATATACCGGCACCAGAATGAAAAACAGGGTGATGTCATGTGAGGCCAGCTGCCTGCCCCCGGCAGGCATCGGTCCACCCGCATACCATGGGAACGCCTAGCATTTTCATGGGGATGGCCATGAAATGCTGGGCATTCCCATGCCCTGGCACCGCCCCCATCCCTCTCTCCCTGCCTTGAATGGCCCGGTGATTGAGTAACCCATCGGGACAGAGGCCGAATTCGGATCTCTATGAGGGATCGAGAATCGGCCCCTAGGGCTCATTCTGTCACATGTTATGTTGACCACAGTTGAGCAATGTTTGCTACATGCATGTAAGTCGCACAGGGCCTGTGTCTAGAATCCGTGAGTCCCAGTTATGATGAACTGTCCTATATATCCTATAGATCCTGAAAATGATGTGTTCCTGGGCGGTGACTGAGAGCAGACTAGGAGATGGATAAGTGGATGCTGAAGTGGATTGTTATACAGAAACATAATAACTTACATTACTTACACATGCACCTACTCCTACTATGGGCTAGTGCAGGTTTTAATGGTGCAACCGATGGTTGTGTCTAAAGATGACCCATGAGGTATTATGGCATCCAAAGATGCACAAAATGGGAATATCTGTCCCTGTACAGTCAGTTACATGTTTCTCCCCCAGTGAAAGGGTTCCTACTAGCATTAGCATTTACTGTAGTCATAGAGGTGACTCCAGCAAATGACGCTAAAGCAGTGGCAGCAGCCTGGGACTCAGAATAAGCACCAAAGTGACATTTGTGAAGAATGGAACATAAATAGACAACGCACCCCTTCTACCACATGTTCAGTTGGTCTAGATCAGGCATGTCTAAACTATGGCCCTCCAGCTGTTGTGAAACTACACAAACCAGCATGCCTTGCCACAGTTTTCGCATTTCCTAATAGCAAAACTGTGGCAAGGCATTATGGGACTTGTAGTTTCACAACAGCTGGAGGACCATAGTTGGGACATGCCTGGTCTAGACATAGGTCTGTGTCTTAGTATAAGGTCTGTACATTCTACTAAGCTAGTACTGTGGTGCCGGATGTCTCTGGAAAGGTAGAACTATCCTGGTCACTATGCTTGCTTTCCTCATGATGCATAAACACTATTATACAGCTGAGGCCAGGACATTCTTTGTTTGATAATGAACAATTGTGTGTGTGTGTGTGTGTGTGTGTGTGTGTGTGTGTGTGTGTGTGTGTGTGTGTGTGTGTGTGTGTGTGTGTGAGAGTGTGTGTGTGTGTGTGTGTGTGTGTGTGTGTGCTGCAGCTGCAGGTGCACCATAGAGTGGAGGAGCAGCATTATATCAATAAATGCTGTATATCTGCCCAGGGACCGCTATAATGATGCTGCACCATATAAAGCAGGGTGTGGATCATTAGGTTGACCAAACTACTGTAAGGTCGACATGCATTAGATCGACCATTGAAGGTCGACAGGCCTTCCCAGGCCTTAGGTTGACACATGCAAAATATTTGTTGACTGTCGACCTTCCCAATGTTGACCTAATGCTTGTGTCGACCTAATGACATAATGATCTAGTGAGCGTATACGATACACCAGTACTGGCATGTGTAAGCTCACTAGTCTTCACACAGCTCCTGGCCAGTCTGTGGGTAGAGGAGTACAGTAGCCACCAGTAGTTGGCTGGAAAAAGGTCTAGGACCCCTTGTTGAAGTCTCAGTGACGAAACGCGAGTCTTATATATATATATATATATATATTGTATATATACCGTATTTATCGGCGTATAACACGCACAGGCGTATAACACGCACCTTCATTTTAAAAGGGAAATCTCAGGAAAAAAAGTTAAATTTCTAAATAAAAACTTATTTTTTTTTACAGACGCTGCTGTAGCCAGGGAGGAAGGAGTCACTGTGCAGGGAGGAGCTTTAACCCCTTGGGTGGTGGGTTGTGCTGGGGCAGGACAAACCTACCAGGGCAGGTTTATCCTGCCCCAGCAAAACCCACCACAGAAGGTTAGAAGCAGCCCGCCCCCCCCTCGCCTCCGCTCCGGCGTTAGTACGCCGGAGCTTCCCTGCTGCCTCTCTCCCCCTTCCTAGCCGCCTGTCACATTTAGCAGTGACGTCGGCGGCAGGCTGGGGGATGTTCGCGGCTCGGGAGGACTCGGGTGCCTGAGCGCTTCCGAGTCCCTCCGAGCCTGGCCGACATTACCCGAGCCTGCCGCCGACGTCACTGTAAAGTGACAGGCGGGCCGGGGGGATCGGGGAAGCTCCGATCGCCGGAGCACAGGGACAGGGGGGGGGGCTGGAGCTGATCGGAGGTGTGGGGTAGAGGTGCTGCGCCAGTGGTGCACACCTGGACACCACTGGCGCGCACCTATTATATGAAATTACCGCCGTATAGCACGCATATCGGCGTATAACACGCACCCATCTTTTCCCCCTGTTTTCAGGGGGAAAAAAGTGCGTGTTATACGCCGATAAATACGGTATATATATATATATATATATATTGTTTGGTACTTGTGTATTATCACTGCGCCCATCGCATCGCATACCACTAAATAGGGTATGCGATGGTATGCGATGCGATTTCCACGTGAAAAAGCCAGAATGTACAATTAAATATCGCATCGCATGCCTTTGGAATATATAGTAAACAAGAAATGTCTGTGTATTAGCGGGGGCAGTGGTCTGTCTTTGATCACACCTTGATAAATCAATTAGGTGTGGGTGGAGTTAGGGGGTGGGGATCACTAGGACCTGTGCTGCTATTTATTCACTATATGCTAGGCTGTTAGGCCTTCTGGCTGTGTAGTCTTCTAGCTGTGAAGTATTCTAGTGTAAAGTATGCAGACTATAGCAATATAACATAGGAGATATACAGGAGATGAACAGGAGGGAAACAGGAGAACAAAGAACACTTCGTCCTCCATCTGCAACCCCAGCAATCAACATACTGCAGTGAGTTACCTGCCTCATCATCACCTACAGTCTGCACAACCTGGACACTGATCTCCATGCTGAACTAAATGCTGTCACACACTGCCTCTGTCTCACTTATACATTAACTATACTTCCTGTAGGCTCTCCACACTTCTAGTACTCCACCTTCTCACTGCTCATTCTAGGCCACTCCAATCTCACTCTATCACTACTCTGACCAACTTTACACAGAAATATGGCTCCTAGATCCACTCCCATACCAGTCCTTGCTGCCAGGTCTCGCCCCCTCTCAACTTCCACACCTTTCACACGCACCCACAACCCACACAACCTAATTACTATCTCACCTGTCCCCCCCCTTCCTTTCTCCTGTGCTCTCTGGAATGCTAGATCAGTCTGCAACAAGCTCCCAATTATCCACGACCTCTTTATCTCCCACTTTTTTAACCTTCTTGCCATCACTGAAACCTGGCTGTCCGCATCTGACACTACCTCCCCTGCTGCCCTCTCTTATGGAGGCCTCTCCTTCACACACTCGGTCAGACCGGATGGCCGCCAGGGTGGAGGAGTGGGCATCCTCCTCTCCCCCAACTGCACCTTCCGCGCTATCCCACCTGAGCCCTCCCTCACATTCTCCACCTTTGAGGTACACACTATCCGTCTCTTCTACCCCATTCACCTCCTTGTGGCTGTAATCTACCGCCCCCCTGGCCCCTGCTCCCCTTTCCTTGATAACTTTGCTGCGTGGCTTCCACACTTTCTTGCCTCTGACCTCCCCTCTATCATCCTCGGTGACTTTAACATTCCAATTGACATCAATAATGCTGCCTCCTCTAACCTTCTTGACCTTACCACCTCCTTTGGACTTTCTCAATGGACCGCCACCCCCACTCATAATCTCGGACACTCCCTTGACCTAGTCTTCACCCACCATTGTAATCTCTCTGATTTCTCTAATTCTTCCTTCCCACTCTCTGACCACAATCTGCTCTCTTTCACCCTCTCATCCTCCCCTCTCCCCTCATTGCCCAGACCCACAGTCACCAGACGTAACCTCGGATCTC
Source organism: Crinia signifera (assembly GCF_055691185.1). Classification (NCBI taxonomy): domain Eukaryota; kingdom Metazoa; phylum Chordata; class Amphibia; order Anura; family Myobatrachidae; genus Crinia; species Crinia signifera. Next base: position 161,286,335 of record NC_139220.1, on the reverse strand, counting down.
TTGACCCCACTGTCCTGTCTTCCCTGGAGACTTTCCTCTCTCCTCTCTCAACCATGACTTGCCCCAACCAGGCTGCCTCTTTCTATTATTCTTCTCTCACCTCTGCTCTCGACTCTGTAGCCCCCCTCCACACTGTTCCCCTTCGACGCTCTAAACCACAACCCTGGCACAACAAAATAACTAGATTCTTGCAAAAATGTGCACGCTCTGCTGAACGCCTCTGGAGAAAATCTCACTCTCTGGAAGACTTCCTCCATTTCAAGTTTATTCTCTCCTCCTACAGCGCTGCTCTCTCCTATACCAAACAATCTTTCTTCAAATCTCTCATCTCTTCCCATTCCTCCAATCCCCGACGTCTCTTTGATACTTTCAACACTCTACTTCGCCCTGCACCACCCCTCCTCCCTTCATCCCTCACTGCCACTGACTTTGCCTCCTTCTTCCTCTCTAAAATTGAGGTAATCCGACATGATATCTCCTTCCATACCCCCTCTGCATCCCACCCACCCCAATCATCCTCCCCTACCAACTACCCCACTCTGTCATCCTTCTGCCCTACTACAGCTGAGGAAGTCCGCTCACTCATCTCATCCTCTCCCCCCTCTACCTGTCCCTTGGACCCTCTCCCCTCCCGTCTCCTCAGTTCCCTCTCCCCCACTGGCTGCTCCCACCTTGCTCACCTCTTTAACCTATCTCTTTCTACTGGCATCTTTCCCTCACCCTTCAAACACGCTCTGGTCTCGCCTATTCTTAAAAAACCTAACCTGGACCCTTTATCTCCCACAAGCTACCGCCCTATCTCTCTTCTCCCATTTGCTTCTAAAATACTAGAACGGCTGGTTTACAGGCGTCTCACAAGCTACCTGTCTGACCACTCCATCCTAGATCCCCTTCAATCTGGCTTTCGCCCACTTCACTCCACTGAGACTGCCCTAGTGAAAGTCACCAATGACCTGCTGTCAGCCAAATCCAAGGGTCACTTCTCCCTGCTTATCCTTTTGGACCTATCTGCTGCCTTTGACACTGTGGATCACCCTCTCCTCCTCCACACACTCCAAAACATTGGCCTCTCTGGCACAGTCTTCAACTGGTTTTCCTCTTACCTCTTCAACCGTTCCTTCTCAGTCTCTGCCTCTGGCTCTACCTCACCACCTTCTATCCTTCCTGTCGGGGTCCCTCAGGGTTCCGTCCTTGGCCCCATTCTGTTCTCTCTGTACACCTCCTCTCTGGGTGCACTCATTAACTCCTTTGGCTTCCAATATCACCTCTATGCAGATGACACCCAAATCTACCTCTCCTCTCCTGATCTGTCCCCCACTGTTTTCTCTCAAGTTTCCAACTGCCTCGCTGCCATCTCTACCTGGATGTCTGAGCGATTTCTGAAGCTGAATATGGACAAAACCGAACTTATTATCTTTCCCCCACCCAGAGCTATGCCCCCTACTAATATCTCTATCACTGTTAACAAAACCATCATCTCCCCTGTTCCCCAACTCCGCTGCCTGGGTGTCACACTTGACTCCTCCCTCTCCTTTGCACCCCACATCCAAGCCCTGGCCCATTCTTGCCGGTTCCAGTTACGCAACATTGCTCGCATCAGGCCCTTTCTCTCACAGAGTGCAACTAAGCTGATCATCCACTCATTAGTCATCTCACGGCTTGACTACTGTAATGCTCTTCTCACTGGCCTCGCTCAATCCCAACTAGCTCCTCTCCAATCTGTCCTCAATGCTGCAGCCAGGCTTATCTTCCTCTCCCGCCGCTCTAACTCTGCTACTCCCCTTCAACAAAATCTGCACTGGCTTCCATTCCCCTACAGAATCCTCTTCAAACACCTCACACTCACATACAGGGCCATCTCTAATTCCATTGCTCCATATATCTCTAACCTCATCTCCATTCATACACCCTCCCGCCCTCTACGGTCAGCTGACGACTGTCGTCTCTCCTCCACCCTGATCACTGCTTCCCATGCTAGAGTACAGGACTTTGCCCGTGCTGCACCCCTTCAGTGGAACGCACTCCCTCGCCCCATTAGACTCTCCCCGACCTTGCAAAGCTTCAAACGGGCACTGAAAACTCACCTATTCATCAAAGCGTACCCTTCCACTGCATAAACCAGCTGGTTCTCCGACCCCTTGCCTGTTTCCTGTTTACATCCTGCTATCTAACCACCACCCCCTCGCTTGCACCTCTTGTAATCTGTCTGTCTCCCCTTCCTACTAGATTGTAAGCTCCTCCGAGTAGGGCCCTCTTCCCTCCTGTTGTCAAAGCCCACTTCTCTTCACATGTCACTCACAGCTCTCCTATACTCCAACACTCAGTGACCATCTTCATACTCATCTCCATCATTGGCCTCAAGCCTCTAGTTGTATGTTGATTGAGTCCTCACTACTTATATCCAAGCTGTAATGTGTATTGAACTGTGGTGCTCTTTATTCGTACTGTATTTTTGTTATTTATTCAATGTTATGCCAAGTTTTGTCTCCCTGTATTGTTCCTTTGTACGGCGCTGCGAAACACTTGTGGCGCCTTATAAATAAAATTATAATAATAATAATAATAATAATAATAATGCCAGCAAATGGCATGCAATGCAATGCCATGCGATTTTTAATTGTACAAGCACCCTGATGGGTGCATACAATTTTCAATGCCCCCAGAATGTTAAATGCCCCCTCATTGTCAACGCGACCCCCACTATCAACGCCAACCCGAAGCGTGGTGAGCGCAACCAGCACGCAAAGGATGGCGGTACGCGTCCTCTGACCTTTTCATACCCCCACTATCCTTGTCGGCGAGTGTGGCGAGCGCAGCAAGCTACCAAGCCCGAAGCGCGGCGAGGGGACACGGAATACATGTAAAGTAATCCGCGTTCCCTCGCGGGGCTCGCTGCGCTTCGGGCTTGGTGGCTTGCTGCGCTCGCCACACTCGCCGACTTGGATAGTGGGGGTATGAAAAGGTCAGAGGACGCGTATCGCCGCCCCTCGCGGGCTCGCTGCGCTCGCCACACTTCGGGTTGGCATTGATAGTGGGGGTGGCGTTGACAATGGGGGTGCATTTAACATTGTAAGCACCCATCAGGGTACTTGTACAATTAAAAATCGCATCTGATCGCATGCCGCTATATTGCATGCGATGCGCTGCCGTACAATCAACATCGTGGGCGCTGGGATAATACACAAGTACCTATTGTTTTAGCTACTTTGTAAAGCAAGTTCGTTTATAATTGGGATTATTGATGCATGATTAAATACTAGATCAACCTGCCATATAAACTAAAACACATATTGTTGTTTTGTAAAATATAGCAGATGCATATCTGTTAGTTATAAAAGGATGCAAAATCAGGTCACATGACATAGAAAAGGGAAAACAATAGCTTTTTTGTTGGATAATTGTTTTCATAAACAGCCCCACTGCCTTGCTAGTTACATGAAAAGGAAAAATGTGTCATTACGGACTTGTGAAACAATAGCCCTACATACTGTAAGTGACTTCACCTCAGGTTAATAACTCTCATACTGTTATCAACTAGGTCTAAGTAAATCTCTTCAAATTTCTATTTTAATCCATCAATATATTAATCATTGCAACGTAACAGATTTTATTGACTATAAAACATTACTACCAATGTCGCAGGTGGTGACTCATACATTACCACTCTACTGCCTTTCCTCTTTCCATTGCAGAAGTCATAATAAAGAGCATGAGCTAAGATTTATGGCCTGTGACTGCTCAGAGAGATTAAGGAAACTGAAGACCTACATGTGATAGGTAAATAACCCAGCGGAAACTTCCACTTTTTACATAATATCTGTAACCAAATGATGTAATTACTGGAGCAAGTTTATATAAAAATGCAAATGCTTGTAACACATACTTGCCGACTTTTAAAATTGCCTCTGCGGGAGAAGCCCGGAGAGGACAGCCGGATCTCCAGGTCAGGGGGGCGGGGACGGGGGTTGATGACTCAAAGCCCCGCCCCCAATCCATACAAACACCGCGATTCGCGGGTCCGCGAGTAGGGGGCGGGGCTAAAATTACACAAAATGACGCGAATTGCGTCATTTTAGTCCCTCCCCTTGCCGTGAACCCACGAAAACCGGTAATTAGTGCGGCACTGCAGGGGGTTGCGGGGGGTGCCTGACAAATGCGGGAGGATTGCCAGCCTTCCCGGGGGGGGGGGGAGGGGGACCCAATTTTCGGCAAGCCTGTTGTAACATTTGCACTATCATTTGCATTTATATAACAATGCCAATGAGTACTCCGGTTTCCTCCCACAATCCAAAAATATAGGTTAATTGGATTGCAACAAATTAACCCTAGAACGCCTGTGTGTGTGAGTGTGTGTGTACATATGGTAAGGAATATAGATTGTAAGCTCCACTGGGGCAGGGACTGATGTGAATATTCAAATATTCTCTGTAAAGCGCTGTGGAATATGTGAGCTATATAAGCAACTGGTAATAAATAACAATGCTAAAAAAAAATCTTAAATATATAAACATACTTACATGATGGTTTACTTTTACAGTGAACAGCCTAAAACAAAACAAAATAAACATAAAATTACTTGTAAAATATATATTATTGTTGAATTTAAGATTTATGACAGATCTTGGGTTTGATTAAGAGGTGATAAAATTCCTACTGTACATGTTTTTGCACTGCAAATGTGCATTAATTGATTGACAGGCAGTGACTGTTTGAGGGAGGGAAGTGTTGCAACCTTTTTGGGACATGTCACAGCAAGCAACTTCATCTTCGAACGCATTCTCACTGCCCCAGCAGCTTAGTTGCAACAGGCTTTCTGAGCAACCATAGGGTTGCTTAGAGATACGGTGTTCATCTGATGCTGGGACTCTGTATGCAAGTGGGGCATCTGAAAAGCCAACAGTGGGCGCATCCAGTGACACAAGAGGGGGGGTACTAATTACCCGGGCTCAGGTTTGATAGAGGAGCCCAGTGGGGCCCCCATTACCTGAAAGCAGCAGCAGCTTTTCTCAGTCCAGCACATGCTGCTGTGTGCTGGCTGCAGTGTGTCCCGGAAGGTGCTTCCATTTTTATTGTATTTTATTATAAAGGTGCATGGTCAGGCCTCCAGTAATTAAGCCACACCCCCTAAAGAGAACCCGGGCACTGGGCACATCTCTGCACATGATGGTTCCTATGACATTTGCATATCTTATCATGCAGTTAACATGCACCTCTGAATCAAGCCCCTTGAATTTACTGTGTTGTGGTATAAAATCTCCATTAGACAACCACTCAATTGTGTAGTCCCCAAAATGTATTATTTTAGATATTAACGTGAACATAAAATAAATTAACATTAACCTACTGTAACTTCTCAGAGCATCTCAATAAAAGTAACATGCTACTGAATAACAGACAACCCAAAGCACATCTCACAGCTTTATGTGTTATAATAAATTTTAAAATGGACCAAACACATCAGAATGCAGATATTTGAGCTACTGTGACATCACTGTATGGAAATAGCAACCCACAAAATGCATTTCTGGAATGCAAAACTGTTCAGCTAGAATGCATTGTTTGCTTTGTTAGTGAAAACATCTAATAACAGAAAAACAATGCTCCAGAATAATAGTAATACAAGTATATATATATATATATATATATATATATATATATATATATATGTATGTATATATAACTAATTTAGAGCACTTACCACTTTTTTGCAGATAAAAGGTTATTTATTTGTATGTGAGGATACAAATAAATAACCTTTTATCTGCAAAAAAGTGGTGAGTGCTCTAAATTACTTCTATTTGGATTTTGTACCACGGAGGAGTCGGTGGGATACTGGAGCACCCCACAAGAAAACAACTTGAACTGTGAGTGCAATATAACTGGTCTGCATATATATATATATATATATATATATATATATATATATATATATATATATATATATATATATATATACATATAACAAAAAGATATAGAAGTGCGCTCTATACAATGTTCACCATATTATAATTAATACAATAATAGATAAAAATGTAAACACGTACAACAAAAATATTTAATTCCATTTTACAGCATGTTAAAATATTAACTTTTCACAGAATTTAGATCCAACCGCTGTATGGCTTCATTTCATGAGCGAAAATATATATATATTTATTTATTTAATACAGTATACAGACACCAGCTATTTCAGGTAATTTATTAAGCTCAATAATGTCTATGTGTATTAAAATCAAACAGCAACTTAACATGTTCTTTAAGACATATAGGGAAATTTAGTAAGATGGGAGTTCTATTGAAGATGGGATGTTGCCCATAGTAACCAATCAGATTCCACTTATTAATTTTTGCAACTTCTATAAGATAATAGATAGAATCTTATTGGTTGCTATGGGCAATATCCCATCTTCAATAGAACTCCCATCTTAGTAAATTTACCCCATAATGTAAAGATACATAGGATCAGATTTATTAACTCTAGTGAAGTGATAAAGTGCCGTTAATAATGCACCAGCCAATCCACTCCTAACTGTTATTTTTTCAAACTCAGTCTGTAAGTTTACAGTTAACAGCTGCTTGGCTAGGGCATTATCACCAGCCACATCACCAGGATAAATAAATGTGCCCCAAAGTACCAAATAACTCTGGCACGGCCGTTGATGAAAACATGGTGGTATATTGAACAGAATGGTTTATAAACAGCACAGCACACTTTGATAATACAATCCAACATGACAGTTCCCACAATGTATCCATTGCAGAGTATCACTTCTTAGCCTGGGGTCAGTGACTCA